>NW_019522683.1:195944-236268 GCF_002814215.2 Seriola lalandi dorsalis
GGGGGGGGGGGCATGCTGTGTACTGACAGCTGGCCTCTATAAATAAATGTCGCAGGCAGGGGGGTGGGGCATGAGGGCGGAGAGAGAGAGAGAGAAGGAAGGAGCTGGGAAGAATGAGACATAAAGGGGAAGGAGGGGGGAGGATGGGGGACAGAGGGAGAAGACAGAGGATGGGGGAGCTGATAGAGAGAGACTGATACAGATGTACTGAAGGACTTAAAAGACTGTGGTGAGTGTCCTGCACTCCAGTCATGACTTACTCAACATGCAGCACATGTCCCCACAGTCTCAACCAATCAGCAGCCCCCAGTGGGGTCATGTGCTCCCTGCATGTTGCCTCTCTTTTCTCTAAATGTGTCAACGACTGAGGACTGCAGAGTGTATTGCTGGTACATTTTAACTCACATCAGTGTGGCTCTGTCAGCTTCCTTCCCTGTCTTGTTTTGAATCCTTTGTGTGTGACGCAGGGAGCTCATGAAATCCAGAAAACAGAAAGAGGGGAAAAAAGAAAAAAAGGGAAGCAAAAGAAATAAAAGTTAGGCCAGAAGCAACAGATCAAAGACAGGACAGAGTACTGGTGTCATGTTTTTTATCACACAGACAGGAAAAGTATCAAACAAAATTCCTGTGAGAGTGACTGTGTAAGTCTACATGGTTTACATTTAGCTGTAGTCGCACTCCCTCGATTAATTTGTCATGTATTTGGTCACTGAGCCTCGTCGGATCATGTCCTGTAGACTAGCTGCTTAGTAACAAGTGATTGAGATGGACTGTATCGCTGACACAGGCCGCTTTCACTTTCATGCCTCCAGTTACATGGTTTCATTGCTTTCCAAGGGTGTGTGTGTGTGTGTGTGTGTGTGTGTGTCTGTGTCATTTTGTTTATGAGGCGGTGAGCTTGGTTTGGGTTTCCTGTCTGGCACAGCTTTGAAACATTGAACACCTGCCTGTCTCACAGACCAACGGATGTACCTATCTTACCTATTTTACCTGTCTGCCTGCTCGTCTTATCTGTTAACCTCTGTGTGTGTCTATGTGTGTTTACTTAACATGTCTGCCTGTGTTTGAAATCAATTATAAATGTCACATCCTCAGCATTTCCTTGATTATTAGTTGTTTTCTTTAAAGTGAATGATTGTCAGTCAGAGTATCTGCTGGCACAGCTGTGAGAGAATCTGAGGGAAAAGTAAAAATGGAAAGAGGTGGGAGGAAGAGGCAGTAAGACTGGGGAGGGGAAGTAGGAATATAACACAGACCCATAGCAAGAAATTGGGTGGGGTCAAGTTATCGGGCGACATCAGCACGTCTTCTCTTTGACTTCCTCCATTTTTGCTTGCATAGCAAACTATAGCAGACTCGTGAAAGACATGCGTCTTTGGGAAGTCACGCGTTTGTAATATACTATAGCTTACTGATGATTAGCGCATGTACACATGTGGGTCAGGGAGAGAACCACATACAGAGGATAATGGAGAGCATGTGTGAATGTTGTGATACATGATAAATACTAATATATATGTTTAAACAACCTCCTGACAATGTTAGTAGTACTGGCAGCAGGTGGCCAAATAGTGGATCATCTTAGACTTTCTATTGACATCTCAATATAAACCGCTATAAAATTAATGAAGTTTATTCATAATACTACTAGAGTGTGAGGATTGTTGTTTGAGTTGACAAAACTAAAAGCTCAAAAGTGGTATTAGTTTCGCTGTTCCATTCTGTTTGTATCACTTCATGTTTTTTTGTCAGCTCTCTTCTTTCTGTCTTGAATACTCTGTGATTAAATTGTGGTGTTTTAATATGTTAACAGTGCTCTTGTGATTTCAGCTCCCATTTAGGCCCATTAGCTTTCTGTTGCCAGTGTTTATTAGTTCAGAAAAATGTGCCCTAGAATTGTTACAACCCCTTTAAAAAAAAAAAAACATCTGTTCTCCAACCAGCCTTCGTTCTCAGACCTCTCTCTAAATGTCCGTCCTCATCTCCATTTCATAAGATGAAACTTCAAAAAACTATATATGGGAAAAAAAAATCTATAAAAATGTGTTTGTTTTAGCCTCGGCACTACAGCAAAAAACAAAGGCAGCTCTTTACAATACAACAGAAACAACTATTCCTCTGAGCTCAGAATCCACAAAAGTGCATTAACAGACTGTGAGCAATATGCGCAGTGAATTGTTTGCTTCAGCACACATATTGAATTGAGGGCCTCATATTGAATCTACAATAGTGAGAAAGAACACCATCTAAATTAATCAGTTACTCTGTCCAGAGACCTCCCTGCAGTTCCCCCAGCTGCAGGCCTGTAGAAACAGCTAAATGTATTCTGAGTGTGACTTCCTCACACTTCCTCTCCCCTGTCTGACTCGTGTCCTTCTCTCTTTTCTGTTGCTGCAGCCTCTAGCACAGTGGTGCAGGCTGCTGCCCAAAGATGCTGCCAAGATGCCGGAGAGTACGTGGAAGCTGGTCTTCTACACCATGTCATGGTCCTACAGCACCTACCTGCTCTTCTTCACCTCCTACTCCTTTTTCCATGACCCGCCCTCTGTCTTCTACAGTAAGATACACAACAAACAGATAAAGTAACATCATTTGAAGTTAATTTATTTAGCAGTTTGTGCACCATTCATCTTTTGGACCTGTTAAATTGTTGCTCCTCTTCATCACTTAAAATGAAAGAAATAAAACTAAATCTATTTTCTGAACATGTTGAATAGAAATTGATTGTATGTATTCAATTCATTGTTTGAAGTTGGTCCATATTAGATAAATACCATAATCAGTAAAAGCATATTTTATAGCACTCTAACAGAATAGGTTTCTCACCTAACCTTTAAGGGTAGATAAGAAGCTGAAGTCATTTTATTTATAATGAAGCAGCAGGCAGCACAGTCTAATCCTATAGAGACTCTGTGGGGGTGAAATGTCACTTTGACTATTCAAATGGATAGATATTTATAACAGGTGGTTCATCTTTGTTTTGAGCCTTGAGTTGATCCCGTTTGTCTGTCATACACTAATCAGTGATGTGGTTATTGATACAAAAACTTTTATTCACCAAATTGAATCCAACATTTAGAGAAGAAAGTGTCGATTAGATAAGATAAGATAAGATAAGATAGGTCTTTATTAGTCCCACACTGGGGAAATTTGCAGTTGTGTTATGTTGTTTTTGTAGTCATAGAAAGGCATAGGAATGATCAACCCAACAGTAAAGCAAAGGTTTATAATATAATACATTAAGACAAAATGATCTGTAAAAATGTTGCCTAATGGAGAATAGTCACTGTTAGAATGTTTTTCTGATGATTCTCATTGCATTGATAATGGAGGATAGATGTGTAATGGGGATTCCACTTATAATCCAGGGATGTCTTTTATAGTTTCTCTGCCTCTCCCATCAGACATGGAGGTGTCAGGGCTCCCATCTAGCTCCACTGCTCCGAGTGGAGCTAGCAACGCTGCCAGGTTCATCTTTCATAGCTGCAGTCAGCCTGAGATCTGTACAGAAGCAGTGTAATGTGGCTGGACTGTTAGGGAGCGAGGGAGAGAGAGAGAGGGAGAGAGAGATGTGAAGCTACAAAGAGAAGGTGAGAATGTGGAAAAGGAGGAGAAATCAAAGTAACAGTGTGGCATAAGTGAGGAGGGTTAGTGTGTCCTGAAGAGAAAAGAGGGGGAGAAAAAAAAAAGCCTAAGTCTCCAGGAGAAAAGAAGGGGCTTGAGTTCCCATGCCTCCCCTTGGCAGCTCTTCTGTTGTGATCCATCTAGCAGCCTTCTTCTCAATGTTTAATGACGGAAGGACCAATCAATAAACATTACACGCAGCCCAAACGTAACCCCATCCCACAAGAGACAACCCTTACTCAAACATCGGAGGAGGAAGTTTCCATCCAACATCTGATAGGTTTCAGAGAAGTGAGCTGGCCTAGCAGCCTTAACATACATTTGGCCTGTTTCGCCTGTGGTACCTCAGAAACCTGCTCTGATTCTCTCGAGGTTAAATCCGATCCCTCCAGCCTCCTCCCATACTAACCCCCACCACCACCACCACCCACCGGAAGTCATTGTATATAATTCAGTATCTGGAAATAATGGTTATACTGTATTTGTGTCCAAATGGGTGTATATAACAATGATACTGCTGTATACACAAGATATTCGTCTGTGTGAGATGAATAATCTGTTACATCACTATGTGATGGAACTTTTTCTTGTGGCACATTAACTGCATGTATCCATATGCGACCATATTTGAATTCAAATGCGGACAAAACTGAAAGACTAAATGATACAGCAGGAGACGCATTAATTGTAAAACTGAATATTTTTAAGTTATTTTTCAAATCCACTTCAAAATTCAATGGCTTATTATTGAATCACTGAACAATAATAATGAATTCATTTGGATGTTTAACATTTAATCAGTTTATAACTTAAAGGTCCCACATGACATTTCCATGCCTGTTTTGATTATAAAGAAGACCCAGTCACAGCCCTTCATCTTAAATTGAGATGTCAGGAGCTCTGGGAAGAAGCGTGAGGGGGGAGATGTAAAACTATGTTGAGATGGTTTTAAAGACGGTAGTTAAAACCGCAAATATATCTTCCTCTGGATATCAAAACTTCACATAAAACACTCAGTAGGTTTTTGAATTGCATCAGTGCAGATTTACTAGCCTTAAAAATTATCATTACCATTATTCTGTAGCCTCCACAGTCATTTGCAATATGTAATTTATTACAAATAGGCCATACAGTTGCTGAATCAGGATTAGCTTTGAGACATTGAGTGGTGTCATTTTAATACTTAATGTTTGATTTAGTGCATATCTAAGATTTTGGGGGATTTTAACCTCACTGCAAAAACTGATCTTACATGAGAAAGAGGGTGATAACCCAGTAGACCACATTTTGGCAGAGACAGAAAGTGCCTCCTCTGCTTCAGCGTGTGCTAATACGCAGTGAGTCTGAAGTAAAAAGTCCTGTTGGCATGCCTGTTTCCAACTCTGTGATAATCCCAATGTATAGTGTGAACAATAGTCTGAGATCCCCAACAGGAAACAAGGGTTACACAGTTACAGTCTGTTCCCGAAAGCTCTAAGAGAGTGCATACCTCTGCAATTCCCTAAATTTATTATGATAAAAACTTTTTCATTTGTAATCTGAATCTGGAAGTAGATCTGTATCAAAATGCACATATTGATTGCAATTTATGGTGTCTGGCTGAAGGACTGCAAAATGAGTAGGACTTAACAGACTTTGAGCCTTACTTTATCATGTTGCTGCAGTGCCCCCTATAGACAGCATGCTGTCACATTTATTTATGGATCTTAAAATGAAATGCGCCATGATTACAACATAAAGGGAAAAAAAATCATTGCATGGCCTGTACAGATATATTTGTCTTGATCCAGAAATCTAGATAAAATCTTTGCTTTGCAGTCTAGCAGTTACCAGCTACAATAAAGTGGCTTACAAATGTCCACATAGTAGCATGCAGCACTGTATCAGGATATGCCTCAAAAACAAACCTCAAACATCACAGGAAGGAATCTCTCCTGGAGCTGCTTTATCAGTAGATTTTAAGGTGAAAGCTGAGATGCTTAGTGTTATGAATCTGTTCCTAACCGCTCCCCATGTCTTCTACAGACTGGAAGAGCGGTATGCCAGTGCCTACAGATATCGCCATCGCCTACCTGATCCAGGGCAGCTTCTATGGCCACTCCATCTATGCTACAGTCTACATGGACGCATGGAGGAAGGACTCTGCTGTCATGGTGGTGCACCACATCATCACACTGGCACTCATTTGCTTCTCCTACGCTTTCAGGTATTTTTGTTCAGTTCACTCTTGTGCTCGTCAAAACATTCTTTTGACTTTTATAGTTGTTGGATGGGCATAAAACTGTTAATCACAAAACAAAGGAATGTAAAGCAGCAGCTGTTCAAAGTGTCCTATCACTGAGAAAGGGGCACGGATGCGTCATATAGTGATGAATTACACTCTGGTCATTGTAGTTCCTTAACACGCTGTCAGCACCTGGCAGCATTAAATCTTGCTTCATGCATTATTGCACCCAAGAAAATGTAAAACAGAAACTTATCTGGTTGGCTGATTTTTTTAAATTTATTTTAGAACTGAAACACCAATGTAATACCCAACAGCGTGTGCATGTGGGGTTTTCGGCTTTCTGCCTGCAAATACAGGGGTTTTACAAAAAACATGAGACAAGAGCCACAGTTGACAGAGTTCAACGAGAACTAGAATAGAAGCAGGTAAACTGATGAAGCCAAAATCAAAAATGCTTCAGTGTGTTCATTTTCATTCATTAAATAAAAATAAAATGCAGAGCAACTGAAAGGAAATTGATTGTTAAATGTGGGAAGTGAGACACCACTACTGGTTGTGTTTTTGCTGACTGTATAATATCTAATTTATAATATCTAATTTACAATTACAGCCACTACAAAGGCCTTAACACTTTTCTTCTATTAAAAATAAGATGAAATGTACAAACAGTGTGCTGTATGTTCCCGCCCCTCAGGTACCACAACGTAGGGATCCTGGTGTTGTTCCTCCACGATATCAATGACATCCAGCTGGAGTTCACCAAGCTCAACGTTTACCTGAAGTCCAGAGGTGGAGGCTATTACCTGCTCAATGATATTTTGTCCAACATGGGCTCCGTCAGCTTCAGCATCACTTGGTGAGGCTCCACACACGCGCGCACACACACACACACACACACACACACACACACACACACACACGTACACTGACTAATTTACTGTCTCTCTCCGTCTCTTCCCGCCCCATTCATTCAGTATCACAGCTGAGTGTTTTTCCGTCTGCCTCTTACTCACTCGTGAACATACTGAAGATGAATAGATATGTATAATATTTCTATTTCTGGTCTCCACTGTGTTTCTGTCAGGTTCTGGTTCCGTCTCTACTGGTTCCCTCTCAAAGTGCTGTACGCCACATGTGTGTCCAGCCTTCAGTCTGTGCCCAACATCCCCTTCTACTTCTTCTTTAATGCTCTTCTCCTCGCCCTGCTGCTCATGAACATCTACTGGTTCCTGGTGAGGAAACACACAGATACACAAATACAAAAAAGGATTCCAAGTTTATTGAAAACTTGCAAAGCATTTATGGCCAGTGTTTGTTTGTCTTAATGAAACAATGACACAATCTGATCCTTTCCTGTTTCCAATTTTCCTCCCTCTCTTTTTCAGTTCATTGTTATTTTCGTAGTGAAGGTGCTAAAGATGAAGGAGGTGAATGACGTCAGAGAGTACGAGGATGAGGATGGCAACAAGACAGCAGCAGGCCTGCACAGAAACCCTCAGGCAGCAAACAACGAAGATGATGCTGGACATCACAACTCTGCCCAGGGGTGAGCGACACCTTCAGATGCTGTTGATTGTTTAAGAGGCTACAGCTCAGGGTAGAAAAGTACCATCAGCCCACTGTTGGCAGGTTCTCACTGTAAATGGTGAGTTTGTTTCGAGTAGCAGGCAGTTTGGCAGGAAACCAAACCCAGCATCTTTAAGGTGGTGTTTGTAGAGTTTCCACATCACTGCATTATTACTTGAGAGGTCATTTACATGTAACGAGCAGGACGGTTGCAGTGACAGGTTTTCACACCAGTGTTAAGTTCTCCCAGAGCACTGCCTTGTACTTATGGTTGAACTAATGCTATGAGACGGAGAACCAGGGCCTGTATTTAT
Source organism: Seriola lalandi dorsalis (assembly GCF_002814215.2). Classification (NCBI taxonomy): domain Eukaryota; kingdom Metazoa; phylum Chordata; class Actinopteri; order Carangiformes; family Carangidae; genus Seriola; species Seriola lalandi. The sequence continues at coordinate 203,676 of NW_019522683.1, forward strand.
CAAACTGCTGAAAGTTCAATTTTGGACTTTAGTGAAAGATAAAATAGAAATCTTTCACTTTTACTCTTAATCACAAACTTAGGAATAAAAACTATTTATCAAACTTCATTTGAAAAAAATTGAAAAATGCTCTTAAATGTAAGAAGCTGCTGAGAGTATACTAAATGCTAAACAAAACAAAACAAAAATTAAATAAATTGTTGGTGGTGGTGGTGACCCAAATATTGGAAAACAAAAGATGTCTATATTTGGGAAATTAAAATGCCAGTTGCAAAATCGCAGTTTGATTGACAGTTGACACATATTGTTTAATTTCCTGTTGTGCAAGTGTAAAACGGTGTAGTATAAAGTCTAGTTTACCGTGTGAACTTGTGGTAAGCTAATGCCACACATACTGATGTAACAGCACATGTAATGTTCACATCTTAGTTTAGCATTATAACATTTGCTAAACAGCACTGAACAAAAAGTACAGCTGTCATTGGCCACTACCACTGGCCAACACAAACGACTCTGCATTTATATGGTCTATCAACATAATGCAACTGTGCATTGCATTATTTTACAGTGTATGCCTGTAAAAATAACAAACGCAGGCCTTAGAAAAATTTGAATTTGTTTAAAATATCAAACACTTGCTTACAAAGACACACAGAGATCTAGCACGGGAGCTAAAGGACGAGCACAACTAAATACTGTGCTATTTTCTAGCTGAAATCACATTTGAATTTATCTTTGACATGACAGGAAGCTGTGGCCTTAATGGGGAACTGTGGTACTCATTTAGGAATAGACGTAGAGTACCAGTGGCAGAGCCTCTTTAACTTGGTCTCATGTGCTCACAGTAACAGTTACAGTTAAATGTACAATTAAACATTGATGTTGGAAAATGGTGCATGTAGCACTCGTAAAAAATGGTGGATTTGATCAACATTGGAGCCTGGAAGTCATTGCAGTCGGTGGATAATTATCATTGCTCTATAAGAGGGCAGGCAGTAGAATATTATGGGGCACTGCAATTGTTTTCTCCTTTTTCTTTGCACTGCATTGTGTAATACAGAGGTCTCTACTAATGTGTGAATGAGTACTCTGCACTTTTCAATAGTGAGCTTTAAACCAGAAAATGCTAACTTGACTAAAACCAAAGTATATCTGTTTGCGCCTTTTATCTGAAGTTGTGGATTCATCTGTTTTTATCTGTGGAGCTGCCTTTTAGCCTTGTATCTTCCCGTCATGTGTACCCCCTATCATCTTCTGATCATTATCATAGTAGCCTTTGACCAGCTCTGAAGACCCTGAAACTGCTGACGACTTTATACCCCAGTCTCTCCTCTTACTGTCAGAATAGTCACAGAAAAAAAAAAAAAACTTGTCCTATTGTGGTACAGTCCAAAGATGTGATAACTCGAGCGGGTTAAGAGTTCATCCCTTTTGGCTCTCCCTCCCCTCCTCAAGGCAGGTATAGATGCGGAAAGAGCAGATCGCCCACTGAGCTTGTGCAACACGCAGCGCTCATAGACAGATGGGATCAAAGAACCTGAGACCATATGGAGATGTGATTATGTGGCGCTCCTTATCTGCCTGGCCTTGAACACTGCTGATATCCCCTCTGCCTGCTAATGCCTCACATCTGCTGATCACCTCACCAGACAAGCTTATTCCTTCTCTCCTCAGTTCCCAAGAATCCTTAGCTTCACTCTCCGTTATCTCTCTCTCTCTCTCTCTCTCTCTCTCTCTCTTTCTCTGTCTCTCTGCAGGAAGCACGTGCAAAACGGGGTCACCAAGGAGAAACATCTATAACGGGCTCTCCGTCGCCACCACCAGGCACTAGGCTACAAGTACAAGCAAGACAAGACGCCTTCCTGGGATGGCTCGCGCTCAAAACGTGGCTCTGAAGGGAAGAGTGTCACAAAAAGAAAAGGAAAGAAAATACAAAGTTAGGGCGCAATGAGTTTTTATTCCTTTTATTTGTTTTAGACCATTTCATTTCATCGCTGTCATTTTGTTTTCGGTCTTGTTTTTATTAGAGCACTGTGAATGTTATTTCAGGTGACCTTTGTCTTATTGTTGATAACTTTACATTCGATAGATTCAGTAGAAACAAACCAGTTTGAGTGAGACTTGGACTGTGATTGTCACGTACAGTAGTGCAGGGTGTCATATTCATCACTATCACCCTTAACAGCAGCACAACACCCAGACAAGAACAAGGTTTAGACCTGTGGGTCTGTAGACATTTAGACCTGCAGTAACCTGCAGTAACAGACAATATGCTGATTCAGTAGGGGTGAGCTGCGTTTGCCATCAGTCAAATATAATCAATTCCTTTCCTCCTCACCCCTTTTCAAACTCCGTCCATTTTCTCTGATTCAAGACATGAGGAGAAGAGGATAAAAAAATAAATAAATAAAAAATCGAATCAGAGGGAAACATTACATTGTTCCGAGTACTGCTCTTCGGGCTGCAGTGATGCCGGAGAGCTTGTCTAGCATTGTCTGGTGCTGTTTCACCACATGTATTGATTTTCATATCATTGCACAAGTCAGTGGTGGCGACCGCATATCTGTGGCCCCCCTGCGTCCATTAGTTTGAATTGAACAGCCACATTGATGTGTGTGCGTGTGTGTGTGTGTGTGTGTGTGTGTGTGTGTGTGTGTGTTTGTGTTTGTGTTTGTGTGTGTGTGTTAGGTGTTACAGGATGGGGAGAGTATGGATGTAGCCGAGTCTTTTAAACTCACAACATTTCACCTCTCAGTTTCTCTTTTACTGATGATCAACAGACATTTCAATATTCACTTGGCATTCCTGTACGGAAAAAGTTTTCTTTTCTTTTTCTTTTTTTCTTTTTTCTTTTATTGGCCCTTCCCCAGTGTGTGTTGCAAAGCATCTGTTGCTGCACTGACATGAAGGCATACAAGCTGATTGCTGGTTTAATGACAGCAAATAGCTAGAATTGATTGACTGGGTTTAAGTGTCATCCTCATGATTTAATTTGTTAAAACCGATATGGATCTGAATTACCTTTATAACCAGTTCATGGGTGGTGGCGGCTATCAGGTTCACAGGAAATCAGAACAGTAGCCCAGAATTTGTGTAAAGATAAAAATCAGTATGATTTAAAAAAAAAAAAAACAATATGTATGCACACATTATGGTATTCAGGAATGCATGACATCGGAATGATTTTGGAAATATGCTATGAAATTGTCTTACAAACAAACAATGAAGAAAAAAACTAACTATGTAATCATAATGTCTTTATAAATGTCTAAAATTCATCCTAAAAGTGATATTTTTTGAAGCAGCAGTGACCACTGAACACACATAGTGTTGGCAGACAAATACATACAAACCAGTGGGTGACAAAACCTTCTTGTGGCATTTAAATGCGGAGAAGGAATGATACCGAAGTCTATTTTGTCCTAAGAAAACCCACATATGGGAAGATGTTAAAACTACACTGAAAGGGAACTATTTCATTTGACTGCTTTACCTGTATCCCACTGCTTTACTATACGTGTGTTTAGTGGAAAACAGCTGCTGCACCTGTAGAAAATAAGGGATATTTCTATTTCTTCCTACCTTCTCGATCAAATTCAAGCTTGTTTTGATGAACAGCATGCTTGTACTGCTGGAGCAGGCCGCAGATGACGTCTGTCCGTAGGAGAAGCGTCCGTTCTGTTTTAGTTTATTTTTGTCTTCCATGATCCCCACATCAGCAACTTGGGGCGTTGAAACTAACTTTTTATTTTACATTCAGCTATCATTATTATTATTGCTGTAGTCCAATTTATAATTGTTGATTTGTTTTGGAATTGCTGCTGTTTTTTTTGTTTTTTTTTTCCTCTGAGAGCACTGCTTGTATTCCAGTTGTTGTTTTTCTGCTGTGTATGAATCGCTGATAGTCTGTTCAGATCAGATATTTCCAGGGACCAGGGAGAGCTGTTTGTTCATCTACATTACGAACATTTAGATTTAGTGTCAGATCTCTTCCTTTTAATCTGAATGCTGGCTCACGCCCGTTTTACTGTAGTCTTTACACATCTGTACTGTAAGTAACATGCTTTATCAGACATGTTGCTGTGTGTAATATATCAGATGTTCAGAGTCCCGTGGCTGACTGACTTTACTAGCATGGTGTTCTGTGACCTCTGAGGTCCTGCCTGCTCAACTGTGAGACTAGAGCATCCATAGTTTGCTGATATCTTTTGTTATATGATGACAGGTGACAGGTGAGTGAAGTTTGCAGTAACCCCACAAAGAACTGTGATCTGGATTAGGTGCAACTCATCCCAAAAATCTGGTATGGTACTATGTGCAAAAGGTGCACCTACAATTTCTCCACCTCTTTCCCACTGTGTCGTACTATAAACGTGATGTGTGAGTAACTACTACTAGGGGTGGGCAGTATGATAATGTAAAGCCTATAATAAGTTTCTGCTATAACATATTTTAACATCTCAGGCTGTATTCAGCTTTTATGAACAGTGTTTTAAATCAATCAGCTGCTTTTCTGGCAAGATTTGTTTTTGTATCTTTGCAAATTTGAGCATTTCTCATTCGATTTTCGATGCAAGAGAAAACTTTGAATTCCCACACACTGTCAGCACTGAGTTTATTGGAGATATGTGTCCTGATGGATGCCCCACAATGTCCATGACTAAAATGTATCTCTAATAACCTCAGTGTGTATGAATTCAACCTTTTCTTTCACATGAAAGTATTTCCTACACACCTGTCTACAGGTGATCCAACTGAAATTTGTCATATTACCCTGTGTATAAATATTACATGAAGTTACATGTATTGTGAAGGGGAATTTATCCATATTGCTCACCCCTAACTTTTATCCAGAACTGACAAAACTATCTGGAAATTGAAGGAGGATTTAGATTGTCAGTTTATTTTTCTTTCTGACTGGATTTGGCTAATTCTTATTAAAATGTTTGACATTGGCAGTTTGACAGTTCAGGTTGTCTTTGGTTTAAGTTGTTGGAAAGATGTTGCCTGTGAAGCTCACTCAGTCAGACAACTCACCTGGGGAAGATTTATTCTGGGAATGTATTCTTCAGAGTTGATATTTGATGTCACTCCATTTGCATACACTAAGCTCAGCACAGAGAATCAGGGAGTGGCGATATGTTTGCAAACCGAGTAGTAAAACAGCAGCGATCACCGGACCACCTGACTGCAAAGGTCGCAGCGTGTAGAATATCATACATTTGGTGTCCTGGTTCTGACCTCGTCACTCCCTGTTAGCATACACTAAGCTCAGCGCTGAGAAAATCAGGGAGTGACTGTAAAAAATGACGAATCAGTAAACTAGTGTAACTGATAGGAACACCTTAATGCAAAAGCTGTAGTAGATTCGTGTAGCAGTGAGTAGAGTATGATGTAGTTGGTGTCCAGGCTCTGACCTTGTCACTCCCCATTTGCATACACTAAAATCAGCACAGAAAAGATCAGGGAGTGACGATAAAACTAAGCAGCAACTTTATTGAAAAGGCTGTGTTGGATGTTTTGTACTAAATATGACGAAGTTGTCTGTCTGAACCGACTCGCAGGCTCCACACCATTATGACACAAAATATCTCCCATCAGTGTCGATTGTGCCAAAATGTCCACCCAAATTAAGAAGCAAGTGTTTGTGGGAGCTGGTGATGAGTGAACGGGAACGAGACTGACGGGCGGAAAAGCCCTGCAGGTATTTCTTATAAATTGCACTGTAATTTATTAGTATTATTTTTATTGTTCATTAGTAGATCAAATTTAGAAAAGGGAAAGGAGAATTTGGGAATTTTTATGACTTTCTGGGAAGAATCATTAACCAAATCTTTCATTAAAAGTGTATTTTAATGATACATATTTTTTGGACCACTGATACAAACTGTAAGCTGTACAAATTGCCCCATTTTTTTTTTCCAAGCTCTTTTAAAATTTGATCACTTTCTAAATTCAGACCACTTGATAAAGACTTGCTCTTTTGTAATACAATTTTAATACCATTCAGCCAATGTTATCGTTTCATTATTTTCCCCATAAAATAAAACATGTCAGTAAACAAGACACGTGTTCCTTGTATTTTCTTTTCATTTATTTATTTTAATTTTTTTAATCACAACTGATATCATTTTCATTGCAAAGATCAAGTGTTGTGGATGAGGCGAAACAGAGTTCAGACCAGAGGAGAGTTCATCTCAGTGCACAAACAAAAACTGCTTCAATAAATTAAAAATTCATATGTACCACACAGTATTTCCCTCGTGTTGGTAAATAAAATGTCCTGTCGATGTTACCATGGTGATAGGGAGGCTACTGGTCATGCAGCAACATTTGGAAAATACAAAACTGTGGGGGGGGGGGGACAAAAAAAAAAAAAAACACCATTCACCCACAACAAGGCAAGACTAAGACAGAAAGGTCAAGGAAACACTACAGTAATTTTCACAGCAAATTCTCACTGAACTAATATTCTGGATGTGTCTAAGATATTTTTCCCATTTAATCCAACACCCTTTGTGTTGCTGCCCATTTTAAGACATCCAATGCTGCAGTGCTGGCTTGACCAAAATCTTAACACGGCTTTAAGAATTTCTGATTAGGTCACAGTTTTGCCGCAGTCAGCAAAAGTCCACGCACAGCACAACATGTTTTCTACTGATAAAAAAGGAGTAAAGGGGGAGTTTTATCTTGCCAGGATGTGTTGGCGTTGTACTCTTACACACTAGACACGTACATGCTCCGATTAGACAAGAAAACATGTTTTTTGCATGTGACCTTTTGTAACATGAGCTTTCAGATGAAAGCACTTCACGGACATTACTTTTTTGTTTAATCAAATCAGGATTTAAAAAGACTTGAGCGATGAAAATAAGACATCAAGTCACACAGCGACAGAGAAACAAACCTTTAAAAAGGTGACTCAAAGAGCAAGGAGGAAACATTTCAAGGTGGACTCTGCTTAGATTAATAGAACTATATATATTAAATGTGGAGAAAGGGGGAATTTCATACATACGCTAATTATTTGGCAAGGATTTTTGTCCCATTCAGCTCAATGTTTCTTCTAATAAATTCACTGACATCAGGATTATACACACACTACTTCACATTGTATTTAGACAACTTGTCATTTCCGTAAACTGTATTTGTGTTTGAGGAGTCATTTTCTTTCAGCATTTAAAGGACGAGTTCAGAATTTTTCAAGTCTGCCTCAACACAACACTCACATCCTCATATCTACACACAGTTATTGGCCGCTGCGCTCATTCCTCATGTCCATACTGGAATATGAGGTGCTCCCTTCCTTGCATGACTACACTTAATCAACAGAAAATTAAACGCCAATTAATCATTGAAGTCATAGGGACAAATATTTGCTGATTCCAGCTTTTTGAGGATTTTTCTACAATTATACTGTTGTAAATTGAACATCGGACCGTTGACAGAAAAGGATATGTGAGGATGTCACTTATGGCTCGGACAACCTGCAATGGGCGTTCGTGTACTAGTTGACATGTTTTAGTTGTAAAGTTAATCGACAAATGATTTAGTAATTAAAATAATTGTAAGTTGCTGCCCTAAAGGTCCAAAAGACAAAAGGCCACTGTCCTTTCTGAAGTTGGTGAGGCTTCAGCAGTTTGAGTCAGCCAAGTGGAAATCTTCTGATATTACAGTCTTTTTAATGTGGCATTCTCTCTGTGTTTTCATGGACAGTGTTTCTTTGATGAGCACAAGGAGGGAACTGCGACTTATACTTTATAACTCTGCTGAAGCTTAATTTCATCTTCAGCTGAACTTTAGGGAGCGTGAGTATTGTATTAAGACAGACTTGACAAAATGCGAACCTGTCCTTTTTTACAACACGGTTGGCGAACACATCTCTCAACAAAATAAATTCTGGGCTAAACTCTGTCTGGTCAGTTTCTCCCTCTAGCTGCCCGAGAAAACATGTGACGTCAGTTTGGCTGAATGATCACTTGTACAGTATACTGAGGAGAGGAATGAAGCGATCAGTGGCACAGCAACATCACAAACTCACTTAATCTCGTCTAGACCTCTGAGGTGTGGACAAATGGTTTAAAATCAATCACCAGAGTCAAATAATGAAGTATTTCCAATCCGAGGGATTATCAGAAATGAAAGACAAAGACATCTGTGGAGAGAAGAATGATTCCTGATTATTCTGGTCGCTGAGACCAAATGGATTAAGTTGGCAGCAGGACAGGATCTGACATCATAGTTTGTGGATCAGGATGAAGGAAAAATGGAAGCGATTCTGCTGGTTTGAAAACCATCATGACAACAGCAGAGTCCGGAAAAGAGAAGGTGTTGGTGGTTGGTTTAGTGGACCTTCGCCTTGGGTTGGGTGATTCTACGGACAACACTGTAGAGGACCCCGAAGTTCTGTAGAGAGACCACAAGACCAGAGACCGTGTTCATTTCATATTTCCAAACAAGAAAACAAAACATCTGCACATTTACAAGCTCTTCTCTAATACCGGCCACATAATAATGTTTTGGGCTCAAACATAATGTTGACAGGACAGTTAGAGACCACGATGCCGACATGATGTGTGCCATTTGTGAGAGGGAGTTGTAAAGTAACAGGCTACATCAAGGATAGATTTTAAAACATATTTAGACACTGAAGACTCAATTAATGATCACTGTGAGCGGAAGGGACGCTCACTTCCTCTGACCTCTTGCAAAACCCCTTTTTAACTTCCTCATTAAGTTTATTATTAATATAAATTGCAATAAATAATGTCCAACGGTTCCCAGAATGACTGCAAATTAAGTCCCTACTCTTCATTTAATACGCATGTGCCGACGTGCTGCATGTAAATCATTGTGCAGGATGTTCTTTTAACCGACTGTATGAATTAAAGTTTAAGGGAGGAGAATTCTGGTTATTGTGGCTTTAACCTTTTCTTTTTTTTTTTCTAATGTGCTTTACAGACTTCTATAGACCAATCTGACATGAGAAGAATCCCCACTGCAACATCAAAGCAGCTCATTCTCAGTACTTCGTCTTTTATTAAAGTGAATTTATTTTCTTTGTGCACAGGAGGTGATAATCAAATTATGAATTTATGACAGTGGTGGAACAAGACGTGCGTTCGACCTTTCTGTCGTTACTTTAATCTGACAGCATTCATTCATTTAATCTGCCATCATGACTTTTACATAAAAGAGACTTGAGCACTTCAAATCGAGCAGGCATGTAGAACTGGAAAACGCATTCGTGCATTTATGTGGTGCACTAACATGGTGCGTGTCTGAAAGGAGCTAGCAACTGCTGCATGAATACAGTGACTTACCTGGATAGCCAGATACATCATCCCTAAGTAGGCTGCGATGCACACAGCCAGTAGCAGGTCAAAAATAGCAGGCTTCACTCTGAGGGAGAGAAAATCGCCGGAGTGATTATCAAAAGAGAAACGAAAGTCAAAGATGATCTTTCTCAATATGTGATGGCTGTTTTTACTCTGAAATTTAGAAAACTGAGGATTAATTGAAACCAGAGGAGACGGCCTCATGACTTTACAGATAGCCGTGAGCTGGAGAGCTTTCACAAAGCTATTGTAAATCAGCATGAGCTACACTAAAGCCTCTCAGAGGAAGGAAGAGGAGCTCATTAAAGCGTACCTGTAAGCGTTCATAGTCTGCTTGAGCTGGTCGTAGAATACAAACTCTGGATCCCTGAGGAGGAGAAACGGTAAAAACTGTCAAGAAACCAGATCACAATCTACAAGTTTTATTAGATCTGTCATTTCTGGGAATATACTGGAAAGACTTATTACTAGTTGCAGTTTTGTGACAACATATTTCAACCAGTGTCAACAGGCTGATGTTACAGTCAAATTTAAAACTCATGTAATTACTCTTTTTTTTCTTCTTTTCTTTTCAAGACTATGCTACATCAGACGGGAAGATGGGCTCACAGTAGCAAAATGTGTGGCAGCGTTTTCTGTTCGCCTCCACCCTTGTGTTTACCTTTTGTCAGCTTTGACGTAGTGTCTCTTTACATCCTTGAGGTAGCGTCCGAGGTGATACTCCAGAGTGGATACCACGCTGCTGTCTTTGTCCACCAGCTGGGCGGCTCGCGGCTGCGCTGTGAGCCAGTCCACCACCGCTGATAACTGCTCCTCCTGGACCTGCTGATGTGACGCCAACCATATTACAACAACAGCGTACAGAATGAACACAGCCACTTGTACAGCTGCACAGATTCACCATCAGCCTGTGATGGAAAGCGTTACATACAGTGAAATAAATTGGAAATAATTATTAGATTGAGCAATACCCATTTATTTTTTTTTGGAATAACCTGGTCCATTTGTGCTCAGATTTCACAACTAACCAAATTATAAATATTTTGAATGGCAACGCAAATTATGTCCTTGTTGTTTCATTGATACTAGGATGAGTTTGTGATTGGCAAAAAAATATGGTGATTACATGAAAGATGATGGAAGACTGAGCATTGATTGCACAAAACCTTGGCACAGAATATTTTCACTGATTCAAGCGGTTGAGCGAATAGGCGCCAACAAAGTGTCAACCGTTGGCACCGACCCACGGGGAAGAAGAAGTAAGGAGCATAATACGATGGCATCTTTTTCTGCTAATATACAGGACACGCACATATGACACAGGTCTAGTGAACTTTGTTTTCAGTTCAGCTGTGATGCATTCAGATGAATCAGCTGACATGGATTAATCTCTGGTCGTCGTCATTCTGCTACAGCAAAGCCACACTGCTAAAACCTTAGAATCACAACTGCCAGTGATTAAACCTCCATCACTGCATCACTCAGACTCATAGCACGTGCATGTAAGTTTAGTGACTTACCATTTGTTCTGTGAAGATCTGCAGGTCTCCAGGGGCCCCCTGTACAGGAACAAAAACATCACACATCACAGGCAGGAAAAACTGGCACTGCATGTAGTGTTGATAGATTTTCTCCATCCGTTTATACCTTCTCTGTGAGGTTGTAGATGACCCTGGCCAGTGCTTCTGCTACCACCTTGGTGTTCCTACCGAGTTTCTTTACATCAACGTGAGGCCTGTAAGACACAAACACAAGTTTCCAGACAGTTAGAGAAACAGAAAAACTCATCATCAGAGGAGAAACCAGAAACCCTGAAGAGAGACGCATCACAAGAGCATCCAAAGTCACACAGGCCTGAGGGGGACTTTCTTAAATTAATAATTAAATCTATCTCTGTGCTTGCTGTCAAGATGGTGGCGCGCACGAGTGCAGGAGCTCTTTGCCAAATGTGTCTTTGATGTTGCTTTTCCTTTGCACCAATTGAGAAGCACCGCTCCTAATTTGGTTGCATGCAGAGCTTACGATGACAATAAAGGCTTTCTAATTCTAATTCTAACCTCACACTGGTCGAACTCTCGAGCTTTCCCACCTTAGTTTTCTTAAGTTTTTATGTACTCTGTTTTGCTAAAACCTCTGGTCCAGACTGTCTTTCCACTTCCTCAGGTAGAGCCCTTTTGAGTCTGTAAATATTTTTTCAATATTCATGTGCCTTTGAGGTTTGAGGCAGCAAACATTCAGCGTCACAGTTAAGTGTTTATGTGTGTGTGTGAGAGAGAGAGAAAGAGAGAGAGAGAGAGAGAGAGAGAGAGAGAGAGAGAGAGAGAGAGAGAGCGAGAGAGAGAGAGAGAGAGAGAGAAATCGCTGCGCACAGCTCTACAGCAACATCAGATTTCAGATTTTACTCATTTGAAATAATGGAGGAAAAAAAGAAAATCAATGTGGCGGTCAATGTTGATATTGTGTCGGGCCGCCACAAATAAACCGATGTATGGGAAACACTGCTCACAGATCAAGTGTAGAATACTCACACAGAACAGATGAGTGGTTTACTAACAGACACAGTACAGAAGCAGAGGAGGATTAAAGAATGGAGAGTAGAAAAGAGAGGACAAACGTTTTACTACCATACTGAAGAGGCTTCAAATGTAAACCTCATACGCCAAACAAAACCCCCAACACTGCAGCGCTGACAAAAAGTGACATAAAAACTGTCATTGATGATGGAAATTATGAATGAAAGCAGCTAGAATGGAAACTCTTTTCTTTTGGTGATTCAGAGACTTGCAGTAATGAACCCACCCAGCAGGGGGCTCTCCCGCTCCGTGGCGAGAGGAGGGGGACACTGACCGCACGTCCATGATGCTGGAGCGCTGAGCCAGGCGGTGCGAGGGCAGATGGGACAGAGTGAAGGCCGGCAGCCGGCGGATCCCGAAGCGCTCGTGCTCCCAGGCCAGCATGTCTTCGGCCAGGTTGATTTTCTTGTGGACCATGGAGAATTTGACCTCCGGGTACTGACTACTCACCACCTGGGGGGAAGTAAGAGGGACAGAAAAACATAGTGGCTGTTAAACAGTATACGCTCAGTTTATCCTGCAGGTGTGATGATTTGCCCGAAACTTTGATAATGATTCAAAGAGGTCGTACCGGGCAAAAGCTGAGCAGCACATGTGCTCTGGTTCACAACTCACATGATGTGACTTAAGAAAGAAGTAAAACTGCTGTTGTGTAACAGTAATATCTGCAACTTTAAAAGGGCATATTCTGAGTTTGCATGGGCATTTACATTTCTATGTAGGATTGTCTTATATGCCACCATATAAGAGAGAATTTTTGTTGCTGTTTTAGGTTCTAGTGAGAGATCAAAGTCTAATTATACAAGTGACTCACTGACAGGAAAGTGGGAAATCAGACTCAAGTGTATCAGGCCTCACAATACTTACCATCTCCAGCTCCTTAAGCAGAGAGTATTGAGGAGTTCCCTCTTTAGGTGGTTTGGACACATGGAGGTGCAGAGAGTCTCCATTCCCGAGAGTGTCCAGACACAACACAAAGGCTACGTTGTCCTGTAGCAAACTGGAGTCTATTACCAAAGACAGGGAGACGTATAACAGAGGAGTAAGTTATAGGGAAAAGATATAGGGAAAGAAAAGAAAGGGCACATAACACATTTAAAGACAAGCATATAATAAAAAACTAGGACTGGCACAAACAGCCCAGTACACTATAGCCATGTTGTCATTTTGTTCTGATCTGCTTCAACAAGAAGCTTTAACATGCAACTCTTTGGTCTACTATATAGTGAGGAACTGTCTAATTTTAATGTATCCATTTATTTATTTTTTTGATTTTTTAAGACCATACCAATTCAGACTATGAGTATTTCATTAAAACTGAATCGTGGATCCAAAATTGAATATTGAACAAAATCCTGCTTCATGAATATGTATATACTCTTCTGCAGGTTCTGTGTATGAATACTGAACGGTACCTGTATGGTCCAGATTCTCCTCCAGCCAACGTTTGGTGCCCTGGTAGTTAAACTTCCCTCCACCAGACACAAAAAACAGCAAGTTGTATCTGAAAACACAACAGGATGCTCAAATGAGGCAACGCTGCAAGGGAAATCCCCTGAGAGAAGCCGGTAGAGGAGAATATGTGATAGTAGAGCTGCTGCTTTCAGACATGCACTGCAACCCTGAACTCCTGAAGAGGCTGTGTGTCAGAACACAAGCGTCTGAATGAGTTGGAACCAGACATTAAACAGACTTTACCCTGCCAGCGCCCTAACACAAAGTCTGTGTAATGTCTAAATGGGCTGATGTGTGAATAGAGCCAGTAATTGTCAGGAGAACTCACAGTGAGGTGTTGATGACATTTCTATTATGTGGCCGGTGTGAAACCAGAATAATACAAACATCTGAGAGTGAAGACACTCTGTTGTTTATGATGTAAACATTGTGAAACACTCCTGCATGCTCTACCCAGGCCCCACCCATCGCCTAAACCAAAAACAAACCAAAAAAAAAAAACAAAACGAATATTGAAAGAGGACCGAGTATTTTCAGCGGGTGACAACGGGTCTGACAAGGACAATCTCCTGTTGTGTGCTACACGTTTAAAGAGGGCAACTCTGGACAATGTCGGGACATAATTCTCTGGACACTGTCTGGAGTTCAAACGAGAAAACGGCTTAGGATAAACAGGCATAGGGATTCTCTCTGTGTTCCTGGAAAATAAATGACCAGGCATACTTTGAAATGATGGACATGTCAAGTGAGTAGTGCTGACTTTGATCCCATACAAACTTTATCTGATTCAGTGCAGTTACAGTAAAATCCATTACTCTTTTAGTAACCGCTTTCCGTCTCTGAACGAAGTGTTTCCTCCCACTCAACTACGGTGAAGTACATTTAGACATAAGAATGAGCCTGTACCTCATTACTGACCGCTTCCAGTGTTTAACACAGTCGGATGTGATCATTCTAGCCAGCAAAGTGCACAGATAATGTTCAACATAGTTCTCAAAAAAGCATTAAGAGCGGGACACTTACTATAACAAATGTGATAGACATAACAAATAGACTTAAGCTAAGATGAACCGCTGGGGTCAGCAATCAATACTGCTTCTACTGTTTCATCATGTATGCAATGAGTAAACTGAAAAGAGCTTCGCTGAGGTGTCTGTGTTAACATGAATGAGTAAAAAAATGTACAATATGGTGCTTTTGATGCAGCTACAACACAATAAAAACTGCTGGGAGAGCTGTTTCAGATTCATGAGACACAAAATGATCCAAAAACCAATCTGAATGCGAGTGTTGGCGTCATTACTCACCCGGCGTGAGTTCTCTTGTAGGTGTAGAGTTTCGAGAAGAGACGAGCCAGCTCTAGTAACATGGACACTCCGCTACCGTTCGAATCGGCTCCATACGACAGCCACTGGACACAACAACATACAGTCAGATTACTTTCCTGGTCTGCTCTCTTGTTAATGACAGCTGTGTGTAAATGTTACTTCCTGAGATGTTATGTAGAAGTTATCCAAAGTCCTACAAATGTATTTCTGCTGCTAAATTTCCTGAATAATTTGAAGATGTCACTGAGGATTTGTAGGAAAGAAGGAGCAGTGAACATACTGGAGCAACACCAAAGGAGTCGTAGTGAGCCACCACAACAATAGTGGGCAGGTCCTCTCCTCCAACTCCAGCCAGACGACCCTGGTGAACAACAACAACAGAGCCATTAGACTGGGCAGAAATAAAAACAGAACAGAAAGAGAAAATCTGTAGCTTTGGATTCAGCTACACCAACACCGCTGCGTGTATTAAACTGTCTGGCAGCATGACTGTGCAGAGCTGAAGTGGGTTACAGTCACAGTCGACCTCCTGACCACAGACCTCCGAGAAAAACCTCAGTCTGTCTCCTAATCCTCTGCAGTATGACTAAACCACTTTCTCCTTCTGGTTTCAACACAAAGCTCAGATTAGAAAGTCCTGAACTGACACTTCTCTGCTGCTTTATTTTCTCACTCAAACTGACCGATTTAAATCCATGTGAAAACTGTGAGCAATGCCACTCAAATCCCTTCACGAAGCATTATGAGCCACCACGCTACAGAACGTGTGTAAATGTTTGCACATATAAATAAAAACTGCAAATATAGTCTCAATTTAATCTGAAAAATGTTACACTGCAGTTGATTTAATTCTTCACTGTGTAACAACACAAACACTGAATAAACACTAAATAAAACTGGTGTAGTTGTAGGCCTTTCTGATCAAATTCATCGAGATTTCAAACCTCCACTTTCTATACTCTCTCTTGCTCCACCTCACAAGTAGATACTTCCTAATTTTGGACACATGACTCATTTGTGAAACCATTTTCTTAAGCAAAGCCAACCCAAAATGTCAAGTATTAGTTGTACATTGCAGGAGCTTTAAACCACAGAATTGGCAAATTTACATTACTTGCCTTGGGCCTCCACTCGTTGTAGGTTTGTGCTTGAATATTTTACCATTACAGTCGAGTCACAGAGCCTTTTAGCCCCTCTCTAAAACATCCGACATGAAAAATGGGTCTTTAAGGATTAAGACAACACCTTCAGAACAGCGTTAAATCCTGTGAACTGACCTTCTGGGGGTTTTCAATGACTGCCAGAAATCAGATGCTGAGCTCCGTGACTCGAATGTAATGGCGATTCATGAGAGGCACAAACTGGGGCTCGTAGAGACTGCACGCTACACAGTTTAGGCTACAGACACGAATGATAGGTAACACTTGCTTTTTTTTATCAGTGTCTCAGAGAAAATGCAACAAGCAAATTCTACTAAAAAACCTGATCTTTTATCTAATTAAATACAGAAATGTAATTAAACACTGAAGCCGTTCGAAACTGCGAACAAAGAGCAACTTTTCAAAACTTTGCAAATGATTATGAGATCATGATACACAGTCTCATTCAGTTGTTTCAGTTTATCCGAGCCCGTTGACTATGGGAGGAACTGGATCAAGCACCCACAGGAAAACAAACTTTAAATACCCATATACATAAGATAAATATTTAAAGTTTTTTCATTTACAGTATTGGAATCAGTGTTTTGAATCAACCACCAACTTGGAAAGCCTTCCTAATCTTACACTCGAGTCTCTCACCTCTAAACTGGTGATGGCCCAGTCACTGATGGCTTTGCTCTGCGCTCCACTGGTGACCATCTGGAAGCCATTGGCTGTGGCCGTGTGCAGCAGCACTGCAGGAAAAAACAAACAAAAGTAAAATGACACTTATCTTAAATGTTGATCGAATGGACTAACGGTGTATTTTCATGTCAAGCAGAGTGCCGATCCCACACGTCCTATCCACTCTATCATCGGAAGACTTTTAATACCAACAAGCACTTGGTTTTGTGTTTACAACGCATACAAATGGATCACACCAGCAGGTGCAGTCTAGCGGGATTAGTCGCTACCTTCAGCTGCTGACAAGGAGCCCTGCGAGGAGGAGGAGGTCAGGGTTTGGGTGTAGATGGACAGCAGCTCATCATCCTCCATGGCAAAGTACACAGGGACGATGGTCTCGGTGGCCAACATCTCCGGTTCCAGCTCCATGAACTGCTACACAGGGTGAACAGAGGGGAACATCAGGTTTAATAACATAAGTCACACAGCTCCATTTGTTTGATCTAGAAACAGAAAGATTAAAATTGGAGTTCAGTGTTGCACACATGTTTTGGGTGGAATTTGAAATGCGCCAAACATGGTTTTAACTTGTGTAACCAAATGAGTAACTCATCAAATGCCTACTACTGCTGCTTTCCAGAAGGATTACTAATCCCACTCAGAGTGGGAAGTCTAATTAGTCACAACTTGTGCAATGTGGTTCACTGAGATAGGACTATGGGTTACCAATTGTGACCTGAGTCACCACTCATCTTTTTGGTGTCACCACTGTGGATGTGCCTTTGAACGAGACACGTATCCCATACAAATCATCTCAAAGCAGATAAGCTCACGGCTGACTGTGACTGTGGTTCAGGGCACTGCTCATCAAACTGGGGATGCTACTCGTGACTTGTACACATTGTCAGATGCTGAGAGCAAAAAAGGAACCATGCATAAAGACTGACACACAAAAATGTGGATGGCTGTAATATTTCTTCTCATGTTTCTATATCTGTAGATCACATCCACTTAAATGTTGAATCACCAGCATTCTTTGTGGCGTTTTCTTATTCACGTGTCACAGGTACCCCTCAATAGTGTGTCTTACTTTTTCTTGATGGTAGAGAGGAAGAGCTACATTTTGTAGTGCGGTACCACCTAACATATAGTGGAGAGTGGAAACGGTCAAGGGTTAAAGAGATAAAAAAAAAAAACATTTTATTTGCGACAATGGCGTTTGTGTCAATACCTGTACTATGTCTTGGGGCACAGCAGACATGTTCTTGGGCAGGGTGATGACCACAGCTCCCGCTGACTGGCGCAGGGCTTTCTGGTACTTGTCGTAGGAGAAGTCTGCCAGCCGCATGATAACACAGCGACGACTTAGTACCTCTGCCTCCACAGTACGGGCCTCGGTGTTCAGGATGGCATTCCTGGTACCTGAGGATAACACATACACTGATCATCACTTCTCAAACATGGACTCCTGATATTAAAGTCAACAGGAACTGGCAAAAAAAAAAAAAAAAAATAGTAATATAAATTGAATCACACCATCTTGCTAGACAAAGATCATAAAAGAAAGGTTGGGGTTATTTATCTATTTATCAAATGTAATAGTTTCCATTCATTTTCATCACAAACACTGGACAAAATGTGACCTACATTGTCACACTGTGTGAAGTGGGGAGAGAGGAAGAGATACTGCTTTCCCCACTGTGCTTCAGACTAGAAAGCAAAAACCTTCACTAACACAGTTATACAGCATTTAAACTGTCAAATAAGAAAAGGTAAACTATCACCTTTCAGAGTACAACTCTAAAAAGAAGCGGAGTAAACACATTTGTTAGCTTATGTTATGTCCCTCTCCAATGTAAGTTGGATTTTTCAGTGTTGCTAGGCTAATGGTGATTTAATACTTACAGTTACAATTTATTGTGGGGAAACCGTGAATGTATAATCTTATGAACATCCATGGGGGACACACACTTTAGCTCTGCACACGGACCTCATTTTAAGGAGCAATGATCCTGATTTGGTCCTTGATGCTAAGCTACATTAGGAGCTAGTTAGCTGTAGCTACCGTTCACTGCTGTCATTTGAAGCGTTAGCTAGCGAGGCTAGCTACAGTTAGCTGTTGGAGACCGATCTAATCACTG
Organism: Seriola lalandi dorsalis; assembly: GCF_002814215.2. Classification (NCBI taxonomy): domain Eukaryota; kingdom Metazoa; phylum Chordata; class Actinopteri; order Carangiformes; family Carangidae; genus Seriola; species Seriola lalandi. The sequence goes on from NW_019522683.1 coordinate 222,334, forward strand.
AGCAAGTCATAGTAGTGAGGCTTAGATTAACTCCCGGGTGACAAACAGGAGAAAGAGCCGACTCACCGTACGGCTGTCCCTGCAGGTCGTACTGCTGCATGCGGTACACCGTGAACTCATGTGCCGCCTCAGCCGGGAGCGGTGACACAAGGATCAGCACCGCGGGGATAAACACGATAAAGGTTAGGGGAAACGAAGATTTAAACATGTTGTCGAACACCTCGCTGGCCTCCTCGAACATTTTGGCGATTGTATTCAACGCACAGCTCGGGATGAAACAATATACTTGGCTGTCACTGGTCTCAGTAACTGACAGCCGGGGACCGAGTTCAGCTAACCGAGCGGAGCTACAGCTGCGTGATTCTGATCAGGCGAATAAACTGGACCATCTCTTGCTCTGGACTGGGACACCAACAAAATCAACACTATTGCTAGTTTTTGAAAAAAGACCAGCACATTTTATTGTGTATTTAAAGGTACGTATTTATTTAAACTATTAGTATGAAAATCAAATATTTCTAAGCTGAATAACCGACGGTCCTCCAGGGATCTTACAGGACAGCTATAAATACAGGGACATGTATTACTTTATGGTCACTAGATGGCGCAGTACACCACACATGTATTCATATAGGCTGAATTATTACTATTATTATTATTATTACTATTATTATTATTGTTCATAAAATGACAAAACATTATGTAAATAAATAAATAAAGATATATACATATAGGCTAAAAGGCTAAAAGGCGAGTCAATCATGGTGCCAAATTGAAGTAGACTACTTCTGTGTCATCAAGTGTCCATGATTTGGTTTGTAGTCAGTCCATTTTCTTTTAGGATTGTGGAAGTGGACTGGATTATAATGAACTGGTATTTTGTTAAAACTGCTGGCAGTATTTACAACCATAAATCTCCTCATGTAAAGTTAATTGCTCCGGATAATTTCAGTGTCTTTTTCACACACAAAAGCACTCAGGTGAAGCACATACAGGGCCATAACCACAATTTTAGAAATACTGTGGCCTGCGTGTTAGGTCACACCAATGACCGACAATAGGCTATTTTTGTTTTAGTTTTTTTTTTTTTTTATGTCATGTTTTAAAATAAATCCAAAAAAGTGTGTGTAGAAACAAAGAAGCAGGACCCTTGAACCAATATATTATTCTACATCATGTTTATCTTATTTGTGGGGAGTTTGGACTGTTGGTCAGACAAAATGAGACATCTGAAGAATTGAATCAGGCTGTGGGGAAATTTACACTATTTTCTGGAAATAATTGTTGTTTGCAGCCCCAATTCAGCTGTTCTGTTTTCTGTCCTTCTGTTTGCCCATCAGGAGCTGACGTTGGAGCCAAAGCCAAAATTTTAAAATCTGAAGCTCATCATTTCCCAGGAGGATTATGTCCACAAGAATTGTAAGTTACACATGGTAACAAGTTGCTGAAACCCTCACATTCCCCCCAAAAACAAGCAAATGATCCCAGTGGTAGTTACAGCCATGAGCACAGAGAGTTTAAATTCAGTTGTCCGGTTTGTCATTACTGAACTACGTATGGCAGCGCAGTCTGTGGCAATGGCATTTTGGCTCAATGATGGCATTGAAGGCAAAATGGAAAACAAAAATACATTTAATGTTTTTTATTTATTTTGGCAGAGACCATGTCCAAAAACATCAATCTCAAACAAGAGAAGAGATATTTTGTGCCAGATTAGGTTCTTTAGACTATTTTCCATCAGTGTCTGTGTCTTAAGTGTCCTGCTGTCTCTTGGCATATGTCAATTAAGTATGAAAAAAACATTGAAACTATTTATACATATAAATAGTCTCTTTCCCATCTCGTAAAATATTTTTTGCTGACTCATCTTGCTCTTGGGGGCATGTAGATTAACTCATCGAATCAAAAGGAATAATTGTGTTTCTTTGAGGGAAAGGTAGCAGGATTGTTAAAAGATCCAAAAGGCTCTTCTTCTCTTTTTGGGAGCGTTAATGTCTATATTAAAATTAGTTTGTTTAGAACTACCAGATGAAGAGATTTGAAAAAGGAAAATTTGGCCTCATTGTGGCGCTAGGAGAAAAGTAAGGAGATCACCAGCACACCTTATGACAAAAGTTTTATATAGTAAAAAAAAAAAAAACTAATAAAAATTAAAAGCCTGAGTCCAGTTGGGAAGAGCTGAAAATCATATTCTCTCTCCTCTCCTCCCTCCCCGTCTCTCTCCTGGGGCTGCTCTGCTAAGTAGGAGATTAATGCTGATATGATGTCCTGCCATCCCACTTAATGGACCTTGGCGTCATTATTTCCTGTTGTATGAGTAATCCATGCCCAGGCTGGTGAGAGGGCAAGCAGCACACAAAGCACAAAACCAATTTAGCGTGGACGTTGAAACTCATTGTAATGATTACACATTATTGAGATCATTTGGAGATCCGCTCAGATGACTCCCTGTCTGGTCTGAGGGAAGCATACTGCTCAACATAAAGACACAAGTAGAGAAGAATAATTGTTTCAACAGGAAAATAATGTTCCTGTGTGGATGCTGCACATGAGCGGCACGGCACCAGTCGTGTCACATGAATCTAATTCCTCAAAATTCATACCATCCTGTAATCACAGGATCTTCGGACATAGTGACTCACAAGAAAGCGTGTCACGTTTTTTTACTCGACGTCCGAAAACATTAACATCTTTACTAAACATGACTGTGTGTATGACACACTGACAACTATGTGATGCAAAAACAGTCAAAGGCAATCACACACACACACACACACACACACACACACCCACACACACACACACACACACAATGCATGAGCTGTTCAGTGTCCTCATTTCTTTCCAGTGCTCCTGGGAATGTCCTGAATCAGACCAGCCTTTGCTCCTGACCCGCGGCCACAGAAAAACACTTTCTCTGTGCCACCACACAAAAGGTGCAGTCAGTGTGTTTGTGGGTAAGTACCATGGATTAACGAGAGATTAGCTACCTAGCAGTAAGTAAGCAATTTCTGTGTAGCATGCCTATGTAAGCAGCCCCCCCCCGCCCTCCTCCTCGGTTTATTGCCCCTTCCCATTCTTAGAGGATGCTGTCATTTTCTCACCACACTGGCAGGTTGCTCAAACACTGGCCACACTGAAGTGCTCAAACCGCTCAGCGACACGGTCAGAATCACAGAATACCAAACATGTACTGTAAGAGGGAGTGCTCTCCGGCCTGGGCTCTCCACACTGACACCACTGTCACCACACAATGGTGGTCTTTCTAACTAAGACCTATGGAGCAGGTCTACCGAGTCATTCACTCCTTAAAACACCACCCACCCTTGATAATGAGCAGAAGCTTGAAAAACAACTAAACCCTGCTTGATGGATAGATCTACGAACAGGCGATGGGGTGACAGAGCGGTCAGACAATACACTGTGTGAGTCATTTCAATATGAGAGTTTTTAAAGAGTAATTTCACACTCAATCCACTTTTTGAGCTTGTAAATCATATGAACAGTCACTTGAATCTTGGCCTCATTACATTGTGTCCTCGTCAGGTATACAGGATATACAGGTTTTGTGTGTTATGTGTTTAAACAGTGTGTATTACATGTTCTTGATGGGCTACGTTGTGCCAAAGCCACAAAAGAAATATGTTCTACTTGTTACTGTTATCTGCTAAACTTATTTTGGGTGCTAGCATCCTGGAAAAAGATCCTTACTCAAGTAAAAGTGTTGAACTATTATCGTTGAAATTAAAAAAGAGCCCTCATTTTGGAGGCAGACTGGCCCCTTGGATTGTTAACACTGATGTATTAATGCAGTATTTTGATTTTGTAGCTGGTCAAAATGGAGCTAATTTATCCCACTGTATTTGTAGAAGGGTAATTGTCATGTTTATGAGCTCGTCTTATTAAATAAAATGCAGTGGAGTAATAAGTGTAATATGTCTGTGTGAGATGTAGTGAAGTCGAGTATGAAATCACATAAAATTAAAATACCCAAGTAAAATACAGACACCTCAAAAGTGAACTTTAGTCCAGAGTGTTAGTAAATGTATTCAGTTACCACCACTCTATAATCATCAATATATTAACACACTGAGGAAGGCACAACCTGGACCGTCTCTGTGTTTTAGTGGATAGTTGCTACTCGCTTCATAAAAGAAGATGCAAGATTAAGAAAATATTATTTGTGAGTTGTTAAATCACACTGGAAGATTCAGTCTGAGGGTTTGAACTGTACATGTTCTCTCAACATGACCTGGTAACGATGGATCTGGCGTGTGTTCTGAGATGGCAGCTGCCTCTCAATACGAAGTATGACCATCCTTTTCCTTTCCTCTCCTGCTGATTTACAGTGATTTGTGGCCACAGGCCCGGTGGAGGCAATATTACCCTGGCTTCTTTACGTACCAGGCAATTGATTTACCAGTCTTTTTCATTAGGGCCGGTGGAAATAAGACAAAGAAAAGGGGAGAACATAGTGTATGACAGCTGAGCTGCAGCCACTGAGACCGTGAACCTATTTGGTTGCGCAGGGCAACCGTCAGATAATGGATGACGAGGCCTCGTGGAGCCAGCCGTTCCATTAGGTTTTGTTAATGCGGTCAGAGGAGGTTGGCGTGGCTCATCCGCCTTCATATCCACTTTCAGAGACGCTCACTCATGCTGGCCACTGGATTCAGCCTATCTCTCGCTCTTCCTTTTGCTCTCTCTATTGTCTTGCTTTTGATTTTTAACTTCCTCTTATGCTTTACATCTGTTTCTTATTGTTTTTCCACACTATTCTCTCTATCCTTTTCTCTCCTGCCTTCTCTCTCTTTCTGCCTTTATTCCTCTCCCCTTTGTCCCGTGATGCTTGGGATGTTTTGAGATGATCCACTTAGTGTTGCTGTTTTAGATTAGTTGGTGGTTTTCTTGCAGTGTCATCACAGTCCTTGCATAAGAGTCATAGGTACACATCGTCTCTGAATTATTACGCAGAGGGATTTGCGGTGGATTCACACTTTTGCAATACAGAATTCTTGGAAGCTTATTTTTAAACCTGTGTGCTGCTCCAATGCTGTATGAGCATGTCAGTGCAGCATGTGTGGCAAACTGGGAACTTCAGGCTTGTGAAAGAGCTGCATGTGTGAGCACAGAGTGAACTGTACATTTAGTGGGTGGGACATAAAGAAATTCATGAATGGAGTCATGGGCGTGTACTTGTGTGTGTTTGTACTGTATGTGGCAATCACTTTTCGCATAATGCTGGGAATGTTAGTATCATGAGGGGGAAGGATCTTGCCTAATGGCTATCTATCTATCTATCTATCTATCTATCTATCTATCTATCTATCTATCTATCTATCTATCTATCTATCTATCTATCTATCTATCTATCTAGCTATCTAGCTATCTATCTAGTGGAGGGGAGGCTCCAGGCCACCAGTAGCTCATATCTGGTTGAGATTTAAACAATTACCACCATATGTTCAGTTGTTCTTACTTTGATATCCACTGGATAAAGAGGCTTTGATATTTTATTTTCTGGAAACTTTGGGGCAGTAGAACAAGAATGTGAACACAACACTGACATATTATCACCTTATAAACTTGTTGTGGAAAATGTGTTCACAAACAACAACATTATGATTCATTCTGTGTTTTTTTGTGATCACTCGAGAAAAGGTTAGTCTCTAGTTTGCTCTTAGCTCTGAGGGTCACATCTGGCTTTTTAAAATGCTTCCCTCAACTTCATTCATTGCTGGTAAATAACTTTGTCCGTTAGGCGTTTGGTGCTGGGCAGGTTGATGAGAGCCGTGAGTGAGAGAACAAACACAGTGAAGTTGCAAAACAATGAGCAGAAAGATGCTAAAATGCTCTGCGGAGCTGAGGGTGACTGCAGAGTCTGGTGATAATTCTCCAGGGCTACGAGCAACATCTTTCATATTGCATTACACTGATTTGATTCATTTCTAATATAAAGATATTGACTGATCCAGCTTCAAGACTATGTCAGCCACTATAAGACACAAAATAATGAAGTTACTTTGTGGCTGATCCTGACCTATCCTTACCAAACAACGGGATATTCTATCTTGCTGATCAAGGTGTATTGGTGACAAATTATTCTAAAAGTTTCCTCCATCCTTCTTAAAGTGATGTTCACATCTTGAGTCAACACCGCGCCTGACCTTCCCCTCATCGTTCCTTCACACCGCCTCCTTCCTTTGCATCCACACCTGAGCGACCCTGATTTCTCCTAGACCGGGGTAGGCCTTGCGCTCCTCATCTGTACCTCCCTGTCAAGTTTTCATCTGCCCGGCTGGTGCATCACAATGGATGCCTGTGCCTGCCGGGCTCCCCTCTGACCTTCTCCCTCACCCAGCTCTCTCTCTCTCCCAGCTGAGTGGGAAGCTGCCTCTCTGCCAGCCTAATAAATACAAAAAACAAATTGCAGCAGGTTAGAAGTATGCAGCGTGGGCCCGAGCTGTTAATGTAATGAACTTGGCTTCATGGAAATACGAGGCAATTAAACTCCCACGGTGCCTCCCTTTGGCCTAGACAGGCAGACTGAAGGGGGGGTGTTAGAGACCCAGGAGGGAGAGATAGGGAGAGAGAGCAGGGAGGTAAAAGAGAAAGAGAGAGAGAGACAGAGAGAGAGAATTGGGGGGGTTGACAGAGAGAATAGAACCATTTAGCAGGCTCGCAGGAGTAGGAAGTGTGCTGACTGTGATTGAGCTTAAACACCAATTAGTCATGAGGCTGCCTCGTCCAGAGGTCACGTCGGGCCCACAGGAGCACCGTTCGACCATCGCTCACCCTCCCGCTGTTTGTTTTGCTTGTTTGCCGCCCTGATTGGCCTGATTGCTGACTGATTGCCAGCCAGGTTTAGGTCGTTCGGAAGGCGAGAGAGAAACAGGAATCAAGAGGGGGTTTAATGTCGCTTTGTGCTCTTTGTGTTTAAAGCTGGTCATACATTGTTAGTACAGTAAGCTGTCGCCTCTCCTTGCAAACAGATTGTTCTGTGATCAATCTTCTTCCATCTGATGAAAGAAAAACACTTTATAATGCCACCTCATCTCATTTACTGTTCTCCTTGCTGCCTCAAGGTGATCATAAAACCAACAACTGAACGTTTGAAAGGCACTCTGGGACATGTAGGACTTCACTTTCTGGAGTATGATTTGGCAAATTGAAAGAAAGGTGCAACAAAAGTAAATTATACTACTTTCCTTCTAATTCCAGTAAGTTCTGTAATTTATTAATCCACACAATTTGATAATATATAAGAGTTTGAAAGGGGTAAACAGTAATCTCAACGTGGACAAAATAGATACAAACATTTTGCATCGACATATATGCAGTATTTGTCATCCTAATTATTCTGTTTAAAGGAACTGTGGTATCACTCTCATGCCTGTACGTTCGATCTGAAGCCACAGCCAGAAGCCAGTTAGCGTAGCTTACATACAGTAAAGACTGGAAACAGAGAACAGCTAGCCTGGCTTTGTAACCTACAGCTCCTCTATAGCCCACCATTTGTTATATTTTGTTTGTTTAATCAAAATCAAAATGAAGAAACGAAATGTACAAATGTTGTTTCAAACAAACAAAATATAACAAGTTAATGAATGAGCTGTAGAGGTGCTGGTAGGTGGATTTTGTTGCATTTGGACTGAGCAAGCCTAGCTGTTTCCCCTCATTCCCAGTCTTTGTGCTAAGCTAAGCTACGCTAACCAGCTGCTGGCTCCAGCTTCATATTTACCACAGAGAGCGAAATCAATCCTCTCATCTAACTCTCCCCAACAAAGCAAGTACAATACAACAATACAATAAGTGTATTTACCAAAACATCAAACTATTCCTTGAAGATGTTTTTGAGCAACATAAGAGCGCAACCATACAACAGGATGACACTTATAGAGTTATTCTCTGTTGAAGAGCAAAGCTCAAATCAAGAGACAGTATCAAACATGAGATTTTGATCAGGTCCAATCAGGAAGGCCTGATCCCTCGGCTTTCACCACATCTGGTTTGTAATTGGCCGTGCTGCTGTAAGGATGATGCAGAGGGTTGAAGGCTTTGTTGTCTTCCATGCAGCCTGCTGGTGGAGGTTTATGAGGGAAGTCCAATATCTGCCAGCAGCCCATCACAGCATGGTTACAGCATGGTATCTGCCTTCTGAGCCACACTGCCTGAGTTATTCTATATCATTCTCTCTTTTCCGTGTGGATTCTTTGTTTGTTATGAATATAAATATTGGCTGGCATTTGCCAGATGCACAAGTGAGGGAGGAAGGAGGATGGGGGGGACATGATTGAAATTCTAGTGAACCTTCAGGAAGTAATCTGGACCGGGGCACGCAGGAGAGAGCGAATGGTTTCCGTCTGCTTCTGTTTGCCCTGGTTTTTGTGTGAAATGAGACTTTTTTGCCACATGGCCCACACTTTTTCTCTATCTGTCTCTGTGGATATCTCAGTACTGACCCACAGCTTATCGATCCAGCTGCTTACACGATATCAGCACGGGGCGTTAACCTGATCTCTCCACACAAACACAAAACATCTGTGCTGCTCATAAAGCTGACTGACCACCTCAGTGAGAAACTGTATATTCAAGAAAGCAGAGAAGGAGCTGAAAGAAATCTGCTGGCTTTGAAGCTACCAGGAAGCCCTTCTCTCACTCAGCACAGATAACACTCAGACCTTAGCCAAAAACTCAGATCCATCTGCTTGCTGCACACAGGAAATGAAGAAAACGTGATGAAATGAGTGAGGAAAGCAAAGAGTGTGAATTTCAAACAGTTAAAACCAGAGCTGACCTGGTGTATGAACAGGGTTTGTGTGAGCTGTGGACTGATGTGGAGTGATGACTCATTTTACCACAGTGAATCTACAGCATATGAGAGTTTGCTTACGTGTTAACTTACAGAACTGTAAATGTTGTTTCACTTCAGGAATGCACAACGCTATGCCGAGGTGCAAGATGAGCAAAAACATCACATATAGAGAAAAGAAGGCTCTATACAGTTCAGCTAAATGCAGGTTTTTACTGTGATGAAGAAATGAAGCCATTAAGCTTTCAGTCAATAGATCTTCATCGGGGCAAATATTTCAGAAAACAGAATCTCAAAACGTCAATCAAATCGATCAAAAAAAATGACAACGAATACAGCACTCTGCAACTACACATGGGAGACGCAGTGACGAGGGTGGGAGTACCTGGTAAGATGGAGTGCAGGTGGCAGATGAGGCTGAATCTCTCTCAGATGATAATCAAAACAGCAGCAGGTGGTGGAAATCTTTCCACTGTGTCTTTAAGTGCTGGCAGAGACAGTGCAATGCCTTTCTGTTTGGATTCAGCCACTACAAGCCATGTAAAATATGTTTTAATTATATCATTCATGATGCTGTCGTTACATGTGGTTGTTTAGTTTAATTCGAGCTGGCATACAGTAAGCTGCATATGCCATTTTGTGTACAGAATTGAGATGGAAACCGACCAGTTCACAGGGGCACTGTGCCAGCCGTGCTTCGGCTGCATCCTTTGCGTACTCCACAAACACAACATAATACAAAAACTGAAGATAAATCAATACAACGGAAGGAAATCTAAATAATGGAAAGATATATCCAGAGTAATAAAAGAGAAGGAAATATTGTTAATATTGCACAAGAACCAGGAAAACGGCCATAAAGTGCCGTATCTACACAACCCATCAGCAAACTGCATTTAATGCTCATATTAAAATCCACATTTAAAGCCCTAGGATGTAGAGTGGCTGAACTGCAGCCAGGAAAGTTATCCTTCTCCCATAAGTAGAGGTCAGATTCTGAGAAAAAATATATATTTGCCTTCATTTAGATGCACTTAATGTCCACATTTTGTGATTTTAGTAGAATCATTTCACAGGCTTGAAGAAACCAGTAACCGGGAACCCTCCTATGATAATCCCACAACATTCATACTGTACTACATTACAGTGCATAATACAACATGATAGGAGCAGAAATCTTTCTATGTGTTACTGTGATAATCACCTCGCCTCAGGAGATATGAGTTGTATTTAAAAGTACAATGCGGGCCGAAGGTGAAGCTCCTCTCTCCGTACGGCTGAATCCCAGATGAGGATGTGCTGAGGACCTGACAGGAGTCGATTCATCATCCCTCACAGGTCATCCATCACCAGCGGCAGGCGCTGGGCTGGGTGAGAGCTCCGGACTCTGCTCCGAGTGCCCCACTGGGTGCTGCAGTCCAACATGTGCTTCAGAGTGCTTCCTGTGGTGCAGTGATTAGTTCAGCCTGTGTCATGTCCACGTGTTGAGGTGATAGACTGGTTAAAAAAGAGAAAATAGGCAGCGGTTACAGCATGATCAATTAATGTCATCTCACAGGCAGAAAGGTGCAGTGTGAATCCAGGGTGGGAGAAATGAATCAGACAGTTACAGTTTATAGGACTGAGCTGAGTATGATTGAGTTTCCGTCTGTGTTTTGATTATCTAACTTTGCTACCTTTTGATCTAAGAAATGAAATGAGGTAAAATAAGAAGATTTTTTTTAAAAAGTGAGAAGAAGTGGAGGAGGCCTCAGGTGAGGAGCTCCTGTAAGAGAGATCAGTCGCAGGGAGAAGTTCGGTTTGTCAATACAGCAGTTCCAACAATCTGCTTTGATTTATTATTATTGTCAGGTAATGTGGTTCCCCTCCGATAATATTTATCACCAAACCTTTTGTTGAAAGTATTAATTCAAAAAATGTTCAGGCAGTATCCGAAACCCCCTCCCACCTGCCTCAGACCATTACTCTTCCTTACAATATCCAACAGTGTGCGCCACCATTAGAACAATTATTGCAACCTGCCCCTCTCGGTTGGTGGGTTTCTATCCACCTGTTCTTATGTGCATTTTTAATTTGTATTTGATGCCAGTCCATAAGGTTTAAAAGAGCTGAACTCTTGTTGATAGTATCGGTGCATGCATGTTTCTGTGTCACAGCTGTGTAAAATGTGTCTGGAGGTCTTTGCATAATGTTTTCATATGGATATATACAGTATGTGTGTGTCCCAGTTGTACTGCCCAGCCACCTATCTGTCCGTCTGCTGCGTTGTTTCCTTTGATGCTGGGCGGTGGTGTGTCATCCAGATGTGGCGGCAGAGGAGCGAAGAGTTCAGTTAGTCCCTGGGGATTTTCCCCCCTGAGCCCCTCGCACAGGCAGGGCCGCTGGGATGAGCCATACAGCTGACATATGTGTGTGTGTGTGTCTTCACTGGCTTACTGCTCCTTACCGCTCCTCCATCTCCCCCATCTCCCTCTCTTTACCCTTTCACTCTTGTATGACTCTCTTCTGCAACTCTACTTCCCATTTCCACGTTCTGCTACTCCTTCATCGTACCTGCTGTTCCCTTCTATTTCATCCCGACTGCAGCTGATTTGCAATTTGTTATCATATGAAGATCTAATCTACTGGATTAGGGGTAGCAAAACCTTCAGGATTCTCTCCTGTGGCTAATTTGCTTCACTTAACTGTGTCTTACTTTTTGTCCTATTTTGAAGTCAACATTCATTATATCAACATCAATTTATATCAATTTCCTGCCCCTTTTTTTAGCAGCTCCTTTTTTGTGTCATAGCAGGAGAAGCACAGGTCTAATTAAAAACATTTATAATGCCCAGGGCTCTGGTATTGTGCACGCTGGCTCACTGTCATGGCTCACAACTGTAACTGAGCCATTGTTAATGTTATTACTTACACCTGTGCTTCTCCTACTATGACAAATCAAAATGTCTGTTGTGGAAAAAAAAACAACTGAATCAAACAGAAAATGATCTCATAAAATTGGAAAAAGGTGTGTAATCCATCGCATTAGACAGACTGGAGAGGTGAAAATGAACACGCATGTGGCTGTTATAAGCCGAGCTACAGATGACCTTGTGCTTGAGAAGTATGGGAAAGAACAGAGTGAAAACTCTTACAGAGAGCCCTCCAGGCAGCATGCATCACACACAATCCCTCTCTTTAACAGCTTACAGCAAAAAGTGCCTGAGCTTTAGGGAACATATGTGTCTATTTTCACTCAAGAGTGTGAGTGTGTGTGTGTGTGTGTGTGTGTGTGTGTGTGTGTGTGTGTGTCTGTTGGCTCTTATTTGAGTTACTTTTTCTCGTTATATCTGGCCAACAATTGAGGGCAGCTGCAGAGAGGGTGCTCTAACGGTCACTGAAGCTATTGATGCAACCAAAAGGTTCAGTGCTGTAAAAACTGGACCTCCACGGCAGCAGAAACCAGCCTGTAGCTATATGATGTGAGTCCTGTCTCAGCAAACCTCTGCCATGCTTAAAGTGCCCTTGAGCATCAAACTTAACCGGGCTCTCTAACCTACAGGGAGAAGAGAAAAAAGTATCTTTCAGTCTGGTAGAAGAGCCACGCATGAGTTACAAGGAATTGGAAGTCATCAAAGTTTTTATATTTAGAGAAGAAAACAAATAGATAAACATTCAAGAACTTTCAATCATCAGTGTCATTTTTCATCTGTGGCCATGATGCCGCCCTCTGTGAAGAGGCGAACGCTGGTTCAGTCTGGAAACAGGATGTGGGCAGGAGAACTGGGCATCTGCCACATGCCATGGAGCCTCTGGAGCTCATTTGCATAGGTTATGTATGTGCGTGTGTGTGAGTGTTTGCATAAGAGTTTAGTTTGTGGCTGGGTGTCCATGGAAATCCTTGTGTGCATGTGCGTCTGTGTTATTGTCAGTTTGTGCGTGTGTGTGTGTGTGTGTGTGCGCTTGTAAATTCTGGGTTCATGCCCCTGTTTAGTGAAATGCTTGTATATAACAAGTGTTTGTTGTGTGCGTGCATAAATGTGTGTCTGTGTGTGTTCCCTCCCCCATTTCTTGCGTAGGCTTCTTTTCCCGGCACAGCACCATGCATGGCATCCCCGCTGGCACTGTCTTCAGCCCACCCTGGAAAAGTCAAAGACAGGCAGCCAGGCTGTCTGTCTCCTTCACTCTGTCATCAGCCTCACCTCATGATCTTTCCGCTCTGGCAGCGTGCGGTTCAATATCAAAACATGAACACGACGGTCAGGACAGGAGCAACATGCAGCAAAAATATTTACCCTAACACATGCATAAATCTTGTTCTGAGACTTGCAAGCATCATATGTCTTGTAATGAAAACAACTCGCTCAGCAACGGCTGGCAAAAAAACACAACAACCCATTTGATTACAGAACTGAAGATAAGAGATCGGGACTCCAGACAGACCTACAAAAATTAGGACATGAGACCTGGGCTCCACTGTTGTGAGTGACTTAAGATTTAAAGTTCATTTAAAATCAAAACATTTTTTTATTTAATCATCTACTATACATACACATCTACTGTGTGTACAAACAACAAAAAACACTTTTGTTAATAGAACATAACAGAACAAAAAAAATTCATTTTATTTATGTGTCAGAATTTAGGGACCTGAAGAAGACCTGCAGTTTGACAGAGGACTCAAGCTGCTGCTGCTCTGTTTTTGTCATTGTGTTATAATGGTTAAAGCACTCACCTTGAACTGCAATCTCTCCATTTTAAGTCCAGCCAGGGACCTTGTTGCATGTCATTCTCTGTCCCTTTAATTTGCTGTCATCTCAAAAATCTCTATTTGTGCCATAAAATACATTAGAAAACACTCGTGACCTTCTTGGGCTTGGAGTCAAGTCTCCTCTTAATGGTCGGGAGCAGTATAGTTGTGCCAGGAGAAGTTTATTATTTTTAAAGCTGACCGCAAAGGGTAAAAGCTCTGTGTTATAATCAGTGACATGTGCCTATTTAATTCACCCACAATGGGCCGGTAGCATTCGCACACTGTCACTTAACATCTGCCGCTTGACTTCAGGGAGTACGGATCACTATGGAATTGACATTTGCCATAGGAGACATGCACATTTTGCAATCAATACTGGCCCACAGACTAT
>NW_019522683.1:236984-239484 GCF_002814215.2 Seriola lalandi dorsalis
CCGTGAAGCTTTTCTCTCATAAGTGAGTGAGCAGTAATTTCTTACAGTCAGGTTTATTTTCCCGGGGTTTGAGATATCCTGCTCTAAGATTTCTGCCTCCTTCGCCAATACAGTGGAGGTGAATGGAATTTTATTTATTGTGCTGAAAAATTACTTTTACACCTCTTTCCAGAAATATCGCTCCTATATTATTCTGGATAATCCACTGGATGAGCTGTCAGAAGCGTTGAAATATATCTGATGTTGTGCCTGTTGGAGGCTGTTTCCTTGGTTAGGGAAACAGCTGACAAGCAAGAACACCACAACACTGGCATTATCAACTATGAAAGCTGTTGTTTTTAATCAAACATTTCCCTCTTTACACATTCAGCCGTTACAGAGCATCATGCACATTCAGTTGGAGCCATGTTTCACTCTCCCTTTTAACTCTGTTTTTGGTCTCCACCAACTCCCTGGGGAAATATCTGGCTCTTTAGCTGCTGAGTGCTCCACTATGTTCACCAGTCATTAATGTTGTCTGTCTGCTCTTTGGTGTTTAGTTAGTGTACAAATGGAAATGGGATTGATGAGAGTAGCGAGAGTGAACCAAAACAGCATAGTTGCGGGTCGTAACCCCAAAACTCTGAGCTGAAAGACGCTGAAGCACTTTGAAGGAAACTGCCAAATCAGCTGATAATTCTCCATGGTTTCGTGTCTGAGCTCTTTTACATCTTTCACAGTCAATTAATCCAATGTTACTATCATATAAAAATATTAATTAATGCATCTTTAAGCACCACAAACCTAATTCCACTCACCTTCATTGCATGAGGGGTAGAGGCAGCACTCTTAGAGATGATGTTTTAAAGCCTGCAACACCTGAGCTCAGCCTGGCCAGATACCATTAGCAGCATTTGAGAAAATATGTTTTTTTCTTGTAGTTTGAGGTGTCTATCACACTCAGGCCATTTGTTGAGAGAAACATCATTAGCTTCCTTTGCTATGAGCTCAGAAACAGAGAAAACCAAGCCTGGAAAAAGACAGTGAAGTCTAATTTTGTGCAGTGAAATGATAGATTGCACTGATAGCTGTGAGTTATGAGACGGACAGACGGCTCCAAGAACATTGCAGGGGCTGCAGTTCTCGTCCCCCCAAACTGCTTTTGTAAGATATTATCTAACTTCAAAGAGAACACAAGAGTTTAATTAATGAATGTTATGTCTGGACATGTAATACTCTTTGAAATACAGTCTAATCTTTGCTGCTGCCCTCTAATCATTTTAGATTTACAGCAGGGAGCAGTTGGAGCCACCGGGAGCCATGTTGCTACCTCAGAGGGACATCATTAGGATGTCCCTGCTGAGTGTTTTCTTTACTTTTTATTCACATATTCTGTTCTGTGTTTTTTTAACCGACTGGAGTTATTTTATTCAGACTGATTTATTTTATACATTGAGTTTGAGGGTTCAGCATTTTCAAAGACCTCAGCAGGACAGAAAAGCTGTTTTGTTGTGGGGATAGAAATCTGTGGCTTTACAGGACAGTCTCTCCGCTGGGCCTCCTGTCACTCTCCAGTGTCAGATTTAAAGGCCAAGTCCAAAGCTGTTGCAACGTGCCTGCTGCTGAAGCACTGCCACCCCTCCACTGGCTTTGTTGACAGAGTGATTTTCTGTGTTGAACATATTGACGTCTAGGCTTTTGAGTGGATGGGACTTTGTAACCTCTAACATTTACTTTCATATATTTCTTTGCTAGAAAATGTATAAAAACAATTTTGTAAGATGATGACGTCCGGCTGATTATGTTCAAGCACAGAAAGCTAAGAGCGGTGGGGCTTCTGCCTCAGTTTGAAATTAAAGTGTTACATTTAATGTGCTTTAATCCACTGAAACTTGGTTTAGAACAAACATGCTATGTGTTGAAATCATGATATGTTGTGATAATATGCTTCTTACTGTTATTATGGTCATATACTAAGTGGCTAAATGGGTTTTCTGCTGTTTCATTGATTCTACATACATATCTCCCGCAGTGGTACAGTAGACCATTAGTTCTGTAATGGCAGGTGAACATTTGAGACAGTCACAAGGCAAACAGAGAAACACAATCGATGCCTCTCAGCCTCAAGAAATGTGATTCTGCACCTGGACTCCTTCAAAGAACCTCAGCACCTTCACGAATATGCAAAAAGAGAGACAGTGTCCCTTTAAGGGATAACTCGCAGAGGAAGAAGAAAAGCTGCAAAGAAGGAAGGAGAGGAGGTGTGTATGTGTACGTGTACATGTCAAACTGATAGACACTTGGGAGAGAGACTGAGAAAGACAGAGAGAGAGAGGAAAGAGAGATAAGGAGAAAGAAAGACAAAGACGGAGAGACACAACATTGCATTAGGCACTAAGAGCCATTCCTCACTCGCTAAAGGCTAATGCAATTGCCACAATAAGAGTGTCTCAGCGGAGGCTGCAAAAAAAAAAACTAGAGAGGGGAGTGAAAGAGGAGAGGCAGGGAGGGAGTGAGGGAA
>NW_019522683.1:244484-262314 GCF_002814215.2 Seriola lalandi dorsalis
CCTCCAAAGGTTGTGGATTGAAAAGATTTTCATATTTCATAAGAGCTTTGCACACTTAAAGACTGGAACAGCGAGAGGGTATGGCATTGATAAACCAAGGCTTTTTGAATGCACTTAGGCTGGATACTGCTCTCTCTTTCCCACACACAAACACACACGTTCTCACACACTTACATTTCTCTCCACCTCTTGTTTCTCCTTCTCTCTCTCAACACTTTGCCTGTGTTTTGTGAGAGCAGGGTAACAAATCGCAGTGGCACCGATGTGTGAGATGCAGGGTGACGTCAGCACTGAACGTCTGGGTTCAGATGTGAATCTTACGCCCGAGGTCAACACCCCATATATCACAACATCTCCTGTGTAAACACTGCCAGCTGCCAGGAGCAGAATTACATGAGAAACTGCTTGTCAGCAAATGATGTGTGGTTTTTGTCATCTTTGTAAGAAAATGATGAGAGAGGCAAGGAACGTTTGTGGATTTTTATCTTTACATAGAAATGTTTATGAAGTTAATTTTGTAGCTGCCGCTTTGAGTTTTTGGGGCACCAAATGCCACTTGAGCTCTGTGTTATTTCCACTCTAGCTCTCCTTCGGCCCTTTGCCCAACAAGCAGTTCCTCTAGGCTGCGTGAATGAGGTCATTTTATTCGGCTGAGAGTGCAAACCATGCGCTTTCTAAATGTGGTGACTTGTTCGCACCTTCAGCTGTGTGTACAACAATAAGTTCCATCAGGCTGTAAAATATGTTCATCTGGACTCACACAAACTGGAGACATGACATTATGCTTCCACTAACCACAAACAAATGACAGTGAGAGTCAAGCTTAGTTGCTATGGACATATGGAAATGATGTCAAATGAATACTTGACCTCCAGCAGGTTAGAATATCAGTTTTGTTCTTTTAAAAAAGTACTAGAGAAAGTATTTTCCTTATCCTTCCTCATTATGTAGTAGATATCTGCAGCATCTAATGTAGAGTTGAACAGTTATTGGACTAACTTGAATCTTCTGCAATTATTTTGAAAATCATTTTTGTTTGATTGTTGCTTAGATGTGTGACAACCTTACAATAATGTCAATTATTTCCCATATTGAGCCTCCACACCCTGCAAACAAACGCTGACCACTCCCTTTGATTCACTCTCACCATTTTCTTCTTTTCTTTCACACAAAGCAGATCAACTCATGCATGCACATGAACAACACCAACGTTGGCAGACACACACACGCACACACACACACACAAACACACACACACACACACACACACACACACACACACACACACACACAAGCAGGCTATCCCTCATTGCACTTTCCTACAACTGCTCAGTGAAGCACAACTTTAAGTTCCACATCTCACAACCTAGACAAACATATTTATTCATGATTCCTGAGCAGGGAGGGGCAGACTGCTAACGCTGCTTGACAGGACAGGCATATTTCTGTGTCTGGATGGATTGTGCACGCCTGCGTTCGGTTGTACAACATGTACTGTGGCTCTGCCCATAAACACCAGGGCTTTGGTAGACACCCAGTTCCTTTATAAAATGATGTTCGGATGCCAATGACATCCTGTCAGCAGACATTGTAATGATTTTACGTACATTCAAGTGTAGACAAGAAGAGGGCTGTGACTTGAAAAGTCAGTCTCTGTGTATTTTCTTTGTAATTATCAAGATTTCAAAATGATAGTGCTTTCAGTGTGTCTGCAATGTCGATTATAGACGGATCTCTACAGTGTGTCCTTCACTCTCACTTGTCAACTTCTCACTGGAATTGGCACACACGTTGTTATGTAATCTTAAGCACATACACTAATAAGAAATAGAGCAAAAAACACACAGTTGACACACACAATTAACACACAAGAAGAGAGAGAGAGAGAGAGAGAGAGAGAGAGAGAGAGAGAGAGTTATATGAGAAGATTGATGCCAATCTTCTGACTTAGCTTAGCTTAGCACAATGACTGAGGACAGGGGGAAACAGCTACTCTGGCTCTCTTTAAGGTGAGAAAACCTGCCTACCTGCATCTTTAAAGTTCACTTATTAACAATTTATACCTAGTTTTTAACATTTGTATAAAACATTTTGTACAAAAAACGCAAAGAGCAAAAATGACAATTCACCATTTTACGAGGGATTATGTGCTGCACTATTTCCTTAGTCAACCAGGGGACCGTACAGGAAGTTACTGCTCCCTGCCACAATATGGTCTGACACTGTTTTGTGAGATTTTTGTGGCATTGTAATCAGAGAGTTCAGGTCAATTAGAAGGATTTCGTTCCCTTTGGACAGAGCCAGGCTAGCTGTTTGCCCCTGTTTCCAGTCTTTGTGCTAAGCTAAGCTACCTGGCTGCCGGCTGCAGCTTGAGCGTGATATCACTCCTCTCATCTAACTCTCTGTCAGAAAACAAATGAAAAAGTCTCTATTCCAGAAATTTAAGACAACAACTGCATGTAGCAATAGAACATCTGATCATGGTGTTTCAAAAACTTCAAATGGAAAAACATATTCAAAAACTTCCTAAGTTACTCCAAAACAAAACAAACAAACCAAAATGTATGGTTCTCCAAACATTTTGACTCTCAAATTAAGGGAGAGGGGGACGCTGACCATGTATGAAAAGTGATCAAGGATAGACTGTTGAGACTCAGCCCTAACCTCCTCCTCACCGCTCAACAATCCTGTCATTATTCCTTCCCCACCATGGTGGGCCTGGAATTTTCCCTGCAAAACAGAACAAAACAACAACAACAAAAGATAATAATACACGGTGACGTTCTAATTTTGCAAGAAGGAAGTTGTAAAAAAAGAGCAGGAGTTTGTTTTCTCTATGTCTCCCCTTGTGATCCACCCAGCAGCATCAAGCCATTTACTGTGGGAAAACGAATGAAACAGACCTGCAAACCGTTCATTTAATGGGAGACAGAGACAAAACAGACCCATGTACATTTGTCATAGCTTGCTCATTATTTGGTAAAAGGAACAAAGATCTCTTTGTGGTGCCCGTTCTCCTCGGCTGACATTTCATAGTGAGAGTATTGACGTCCAGGAGCAACAGACAGTTTGCATTGCTCTTGCCATTTCAAACAAGCAGTGTTTTCTTTTTGCCCCTGAGTTGCTTTAAACAAACTGACCAGGTAGCTGGCTCTGCATGTTCCAGCTAGACTCCACATCTGCTGCATCCTGCTGATCTGTGAAACAGAAAAGTCTGCAGTCATTCTTCACATCCCACAAATTCCTTTTCTTTTTTTTTTCTTACACAGATAAATTGTATCATCTTTCATCCCAGGGATACAGATTATTATCAGATCAGTTCAAGTTTGAATGTAAAGGTTTTGTTTAGGCTGTATGAGGAGTAATGTACCCCACATGTCTCTCTCTTTCTCTTTCTTTCAGGTCACAGGTGCTTCACAGCTGCTATGGAAGAAAGCATCTGAAATCCAGGAGGATGTTGGAGAAGATACAGTGGGCAGGGAAGGGCAGAGAGGTGCAGAGTGGATCCAGCCTCTGCACCGGCTGTGGTGGGGAGGGTTCCTGGCACCGTGATTTGATGCACAAAGAGAAACAAAAATCACATTGCCAGGGATTTCCACTCCTTCACAGCTCAGCAGATGACCCGGCCGCATCATTATATTTCCACTGTGGGATGCTTTTGTCTTTAGTCTCCTTCGCTGTTCTGTTTTTTCAGTTGATATCTGATTCGGGATGTTGCTATGGAGTCAAAGGAATAAATATTGGAGAGGTTAGACGGATATTGTGATCAACTCTCTCAGTGGACTTCAAGAGGTTAAGTTGTGGGATCAGACTGTCACACGGAAAACTGCGAAAGAATACGTCTCCCTTAAAAAGTGTCAAAATGCATTTGAGGCTGCAGTTAAATGCGCAGCTGTCTGGAATTTATACTGTCTTCACTGTTCTCTCCTTTTAAATCAGCCAGGGAGTCAATGTTAATGCATATGAGAGCCACACAGCATCACACCATAGAGCACATTTTTGCAGGGAGATCATGTTTCAGCTCTTGGATTTTAAATTTATAAACAAGGAGACAATTTTGATGTTTAAAATTAAGACTAGGATCCTCCGCTGGCAGCACATTGACACGCCATATGAGTGAGCCCTATTGAGGGCGAAGCAATCCTCAGCGACATAAGCACTGCAGACTGACTTTGTAACCCACCAAACTTCACCACTGAGCAGTCACATAAAGGTCTGCATGAGTCTCTGTTTCCTCAAAAGCCAGCCACCCACTTGCTAAAGGCACAGAGCTTAGCTAATTGGTGAGCATTGATCCCTGCTATGTGTTGTTCACAGTGGCTAAGTTCAGTGCCTGAGGTGAAATAGTTGATTCGACGGAGGGGATTTGTTCCGGTGAATGGAAAGAACCTGATGATCTCGGATATGAAGAAAGGAGGAGGGAGAAGGAGAGTGAGAAAAGTGACGAGACATTAGGTGGAGAAAGAGGGAGGGAGGCTGGGATGTGAGAGGACAGAGAGACTGAAGGTCTTACGTGGAGTTAAATGTGTTTCTGTGGACCAAATGTAGGTCTTGATTGTGCAATACAGTTCATACGTGAGACGAGCTGCGTATTTTTTTTTTTGTTTGCCTGAAGCAACAACTGTCTTATCTAACCTTATGCATCTGGAAAGAATTATCATGCATGCCAAATATATTTGAAAGCATTTTAATGAGACAGTTTGACCCAGGTTTAATGTGGACTTAAAAATGCCACAGGTTGCATTGAGATTTTAGGAATGTGGTGCTAAATGTCAGCTCTGCGTGAGCATGCCCAGGTTATATCCAACTTCCAAGTTAGCTCAGGACCAGTATGTCAGTGCCATACGGCAGCCTGGACTCACGTGTTATAGAGGAACCCTGCATACACTTGGACAGTAACCTTAGCCAATTAGTAAAATATATTAAGTTGCCAATGAATGGACAAATGGATAAACTTTTTTTTTTTTTTTTTTTTTACAAGATTATAGTTTTAAAAGGAGTCACATGGACACATAAAAAGTCAGCTGAAAACCAGTTTGGAATGGAACTAATGTTTAGCTTAATTAGCTAGGTGGCTAATTAAGTTGATCAAATCTGCCCTGTGGCAGTTGTCATCTGGTTGTCAGCAAGAAATTATAAGTCTGCTTTTGTAAGTCTCTGTCTGAAATCAAGGAACCATTGTTATAAAAATTACTAAGAATTTCAAGTTTGTCACGATTCTCATTGTAAGCCGTTTCTGTGCAGTGCAAGGTCTAGCGGCAGTAATTGAAGGGAAGACAGGGCATAACGGTCAATTTACCCTGCCAGAGGTTGTTGTCTTGTTTGTTGTCACAGCTCTTACACTGCATGTTAAATACCATGTAATCTTTTTTGTTGGATTAAAAAATGCCTTCTGTTTTAGCATGCAGACGGCACCCTGCATTGTCAAATGATGTCTGGGCTGTGCCCTCCCGTGCCTACTGAACTGGTATCAGTGTTTTACCTGAAAACTGGCTCAGTTCAGCAGGAACAGGAGTGGAGCCCTCTTTCTAGCAAGATCCTGTCCCGTGTTCTCTCACCAACTCCCAGTGAGCACGTGGCAAGACAGCCCAGCCCAGATTCAGCATTTCGGTTGCTGTATTCAATTGACCACACCCAACACAGAGCTGCATGGGATGTTAGCCTCAAGCTCCTGGCCCTGATGAAAATCAAACCCGAGCCTTCAAACCTGTCAGACGACGCCACTGAGCCCTGAAGTGTATGCAAAGCAGAGCAGCTTGAGTGCGATGACTGTCCCTTTCTTTGCTAAAATATGAATGTTTCATAAGCAGATTTACCATTTTTTGCGTAATAGGTAGGTCCTGGCGTCCTGAGCCTTTGTGTGAATACTGTTACATACTGATGCAGTCAATCTTATTCTGCTCAGCCTTCATGTTTATTTCAGCATTCTTCCTTCAACAAGGCTACAAACACGTCTCTCACTCTCTCACGCTTCTGTCTCTCTCTCTCTCTGACTCCCTCTCCGGTTCTGTCTTTCTATGCTGTCAAAGGCCAGACTGAGACTGGAGTTCATTGTGAGGTAATCCCAGTGAAATGTCTGCTATGCCTGTGTAATTGATGTCACCCAGCAGTCCCCATTATCAGTGATTGGGAATGTGTGCAATGCTCCTTCCTCCCCACTCTCCAGATAACTCAGCCACCAAAGGAGAAGTGCTTCATCTTGAAGATATTCATACCCACAGGAAAATGGAAGCTCGTTAGCAAGCATGATGAATCTGCTCTTATCCAGCAACTCCACTGATCGTGGTTGGCACCACAAAATTATATTTCTGTAACTTCGAATTTCTGCAGATAAATGTTCCACGCAAACCCTTGAGGAGATTACCCCAAGAATTGTTAGAAAGTTGTTTTTTCATTGTGTCAGCGGTGTGATATTGTCTTCAGGTCATTGTTCAGCCAGGTGGTGCCACTGAGAAGTTCCCTATGATTTGTGTAAGCATTTAATTAAATTGAATGAGGAGGACAACGGTGCATGAAGTGAGTAACTCTAAATGTCAGTAGGTTTCTAACTACTTCCAACCGTTTGGAGTATGATTTATTTTGATGATACCAGTGTAACCAATATTTCATTCCATTACTAATCTAGCTACAATTTAATGCAATAAAGTTTGAGTGAGCCTGAGAAAGAAGTAGCATTGTTTTTTATTCAGTACCGTAAGATAACATCATTTATCCCCAAGAGGCAAACATGTTGCAGCAGGAAAGACCAAAGGTGGAGACAAAAACAAAAAAGGTCATCAAAGTGTGAGAACATCTCTGTGGTGCTGAGAAACTAAGAAAAGATGGTTTTAATTACACATAATTACCACAATGTTGTGTTTTTGGGTTGCTCTGTCTTTACAAGAGTGACCTCAGTCTTGAGGAGACTGAGGTCATGAGGTCAGTCGAGGGGGTTTAAGAAACCACAAGTTCCCGTTTGTCACTGGGGGATATTTGATAAGACTATTCTCAGTGTGTTCAGTTTTGACTGCTATTAAGCCAATTCATAAATAAAAGATTTGTTATTTCCCAATCTGAATTTTATAGACAGCTGAAAAAAAAGGGATCAAAATTGATGCAGCAGCCATTTCTTCTTCCTTGTCAGAAACTGTCACCTACATTACCCACAATGCAACTTGAAATTCAAACTTGTAGTCCTCAGACCCAAGCCAAGTATTTTTCATACATGCTGTAGAACTCCCCAAGACCTATGAAAAGACTTTGTTGTATAAAATTGGTGTATTGCCCTTTTAATGACAAAATGTTGTTTATGGGTTGAGAGTATTTTCCTACTTAAAGGTCCTTTAAGCCATTACAAAACCCCACTGGTTTGAAAAAAAGCCTCTAAAATAGGACTTTTAACCCTAAGAAATGTTGATATTGTGCCAATACATGGTTTTGGTTTTCTGGGATTAAATGGTGGAAAATAAAATTTACAGACAATGTAAATGACCAGTTAAGTGGAAAAAAAAATCAAATGTTTAAAAAAAAATCCAAAATTGAACCCGTAACTGGGGACTTGAACTTTTGACCTCATTGCTGCTTATTGTCACTGTTGCAGCAAACAAATGGCAGTTAACTGCAAAAATTCAAAACCTCAACTTTCTATTTGAGTTACATCTGGTTGCCTGTTATATACAGTGAATCAATACTGACAAAACACAGTCGCTAGTTTTCATGAAAACCCACTCACACATCCACAGAGATGTATACCCAGACCAAAGCCTCCAGTTCTCCTTTTAGTCACCATAGCGATGTCAATATCCCTTTCATCTTCAGGCCTCAAAGGCTGACCAGATTTCATGATGCGGCTGCTTTATTGAGCCTGATCTGCTTTTGTTGCCCCCTCTGCCATTCAATCAGCATCCATGTGGTTCTGGCCCGTGGCTGTGAGCTTGCGTGCGTAATTTGGTTTAGAGCTGAGCGGGAACATCTGTTCTACAAAGCCTCAGCTCCTTCCGTTCCTCAGGCCTCATGGAAAAAAACCGAGGCTGGCGGTGAGGCCACTGCTGCAGCACAGGTCCTCCAAACCTGCGAGTCACAACCTCGAGTCCAAACCCTCTCAGTAATAATCTCAGCAGTGACAGAAGAAGAGTGACAGCTATTTGAAAAGCAGACTTCAAATGTGTGAAGTGACAGGGATTAAGACTATGCTTAATTGATTTCATATGTACAGCAGGAGGATTAAAATGGGACAAAGTGTTCAAAGAACAGATATATGATGTGAATACAGACTGTGTACAGTTATGACATTAAATATTGTTAGTGTTCTGTCATTCATTTTTTACTGCACACTAATTTTAAAAACAAATGTATTATCATGAAAAAGATTTTCACTAATTAATACTTATGAATATCATTGATGACCAGATGACCTGTGATAACTTTGGTGATCCTTTGACTTTTCTTCTAGCCTCATCATCATGTCAGAATTTCAATTTGTCTTATACATTATATTAGCAAATATTAGCATGCTAACTTGCTAAACTAAGATGGTGAACATGGTAAACATTTTACCTGCTTAACGGTCACATGCGAGCACGGTCACTGTGAACATGTGAGCATACTGAGCACAGAGCAGCTAGCATACCTGTTGATTCTTAGCCTTGTACCCTGCAGATTCCATCTTCAAGAAAACCTGCATCCTCACTTTGGAAACTTTTGGAAACCAAAGCCAAATCATCACCCTTGGAACATCTTTCACAACACAATTAGTTAAGTGGTCACGCCGCTCAGCCAAAGCACAGCAAGAATGAGAGAGGGGATTAAGAAAAGAGAGAAAACATGCTCACATACATTCCCAAGGTTGAGAGCTAAGTCACTGCAGATGGCTGACATCCAGCCCTCAAGAGAAAACTTGTGTTGTCTTTGATAATTATGTTCTATGCTCACAATGAAAGAGGGATGAAAAACATGTTTGTGTGCTTGTGGCAATTTTTCAACTTGTTGGAAAATGTAAGACTATTTATCAATTTTTATTTTAAAAAAGGTTATCATACGAGAATTTGTGTTGACAGTGTCTGCCTCGAACACCGCTGGCCTGTTCTTCTTTGTTTCCGCTGTTCCACTATCTAGAATCTGAGAAAGAGGAAACAGCTGGGCCCAGAGATGGCGAAGATTTTAGGAGCCCTGCCTCATCTACATGTACTCAAACTGGCATCGGCGTAAATGTCGCCAGGAAGGGGTTCTTGGGTTTACCTCTGGGATACAGAAATTAAAGATGAAAAAAAAAAAAAAAAACTGAACAGAATTGCCCTTTTTTTTCTCATCCTTCATTTTTGCACTTCAGTTATTCTCCTCCTGAAGTCTTCAGTTTAAAAACCCAATGTATATTCGTGGTATAACAGACATGTTTGATATGTGTTTACGCACAGCTATAGAAACAAACGTAACTGTAGCCAAGAGAACATAAATCCTAAATAAGATCCAACAGTGCTGCTGGCTTTTTCAGAGAGGATTCCTCAGCCAGGTGCAGTCGACAGAAACCGACACGTGAGGAAGACAGGGTCTTAGCTGAAAATCTTTGATTTGTTCGTGTGGACATGAAGCGGGTACGCCCTTCCTGTTCTTTTGTTCTCCTTGTTGGCAAGAGCATGATGTAAGCTGCCCAAAGGAAAATGGCAAACGCACTGATTGATTGGGTATAACTATAACGACAACACTGAATATTTGCACAGCCATTATTGATGTCTGAATGTGGACTGAGATGCTGTAAGGTAGCCAAATAAATGCAATATATTCTTGGGGAGTTCTTCCCAGGGAGCGGGCCGGCTGGGTTAAATAGAGTTTCCTGATGTTGCCAGTTCATGAAATCATCCTCTCTGTGAATGAGAAAGACCAGATAATGACTGCATGCCCCAACGGACACCTGGCAGTTACTGTCTGGGTTATATCAGCTCTGTTGTGGGATCACTGTTACTGTAAATCAATGACAGCGCACAAGTAACACACACACACTTGAATACATACACCACATACACAGGCTGACAGACTTTTAGGTGCACGTGTGTAATTATTGTGTTTTTTTCCTGTCATGTGTAAAATATAAACGGAAGGGACAGCAGCTCTGTGTAAATGATGATGATTGTGATAGATATAACATGTCCACTATGCAAACAAAATTTTTTTTCATTCCATTAAATCCATTAAGGTGCAGGTAATTTTGCAGACAGGTTCTTAAGTCCCACAATATTATCAATTTTACAGTTTTAGGAATCTAGGCAAGTCATTATTTTTCAGCTACCTACATATTTTGCTGTGGACTGCAACACAGCAGAGCCAACTCAAATGGTTTGACAGTTAAACTGTCTCCAACTAGATGTTGCTCTCACATGTTTTCCCTCCTCTTTTCCGTGAGCCACAGGAGGTACAGAAGAAACCTGAACAATATGTCACAAGCTCTCTCTACTGCATTTTTCCACTCCCATGTGATCTGCATCTGTGCGTGTCAACATGTCAGCACAACAGGAATGATAATCTTTCCCCCATTGAATACAGTGTCACTCATCTGAGTCAATACATTCCTGTAAGTTCAGATGTTTATTTCATTGTGGGACTGTTGTGTTTGTTTTTTAACCCCCACCCCAAATTTTTGTCATTTCTGTCAGTGCTTTGAGCTGTGTCTTTCATCACTCCCAGTCTGATTTCTTTAAGTGTGGTGTCACTCATGGTTATGGAGCTTATATACACTATGTTCATACCTTCTCTTTGGCTCCTGTCTGGGTCAGAGAGTCAGAGTTCATTCTTTGCTGTGGGTGAGGGACCAGTTTCTGCAGCTTCTGCGGTGCTGTTACTGCAAGGGAGTTTTCATAACAGACTCAAGTGGTTTGTGATCAACCTTTCCACAATGACTTAAGAGCCATAGACATAATACTGGAAACATTTGTGTCCAAACAAAATAGCATTAAGATTTTTTAATCTTCAAATTTAATGTAGCTGATTCCGCAGTTTAATCCTAGCAAAATTGTGTTTAATCCATATTTGAATATATCCTGTAGTCTGAGTTTTTTGCTGGGATGAAAGAATGGCTAAGGCTGGACTATTTTAAATCCCAAACACACTCAGTAAACTCCTCGAGAGCTGACGGAGGGGACATTTATAATGAGGGGTTTGGAGAAATATTCAGCTAATTCCTTTAATTCAACCTCACCTTTGTGTTAGCTCACCTTTGTTGCACATACATCCCTTTTTTTCACAGTTGATCTTAATTCCACACTCTGTGAAACACTGGTGGACGCTGCTGAGGTGAAGGGATTAAAGAAATCAGAGGAATCACTCTAATGGTCGCACTTACTGGAGAGGGTTGTGTATGAGTACTGGAAGCACAAGCTGTGCAGTTTCCCATTGTTTTATTTATCTTATTTTATTTTATTTTATTTTATTTAGTAAGCCTGTGGTTAGACTGCATAGATGTAGATTAGGCTAAAGGAGTGGGTTATTTGGTTTATATAGTGGTTAGATAGATAGATAGATAGATAGATAGATAGATAGATAGATAGATAGATAGATAGATAGATAGATAGATAGATAGATAGATAGATAGATAGATAGATAGATAGATAGGTCATATTGTAACTGGCCTGAAAATATGTTGGCCTCCGCCCTGACGACGCACTTGATACTCACAAGGTTTTGCGTGGCGTATATCTTTAAATTGTGTCTGTCAGTGTATCTCCACAATGAAGCTTGTAAAATGTTAACTGATGGGAATGATGGCCCAAAATACAAAATTAGATTAGATCTGGGTTATTTCCACATACATACATACACACAAAAGATCTAATTTTACTTTAACAAATAAAAAAATGCTTTGAACTGATGACTAAAGTTTTTGAACAGGCTTAAATCAAAAAATCTCACTTATCTGTTAAGACATTAACATTTTTTTCCTTTTTCCGGGCTGTTATGGTGCATTGAGTACTTGTGCAGCACATGTGCCATCGAGTTGTCGCAGTGCTGATGGCAAAGTATCACACTCTCCCCCTGTAGCTACTCTGTGCCTCACCCGCTGCCTTCCCCTCTCCTCAGACAGTACATCATTAGCTGTCTGCTGAACACCTGGAGGCAAAGCCAGCGAGGTAATTATTGGGGGCATAGCCACGTCTGCACGCAACCATCATTAACCCATCGTACCTCATTTAGAACAGAGAAAAGACCTTGTTGTTGTAAGGGGAGAAGGAGAGGGAGCAATGTGGATTGGTGATCAACCCCTGACATGTCAAATATGATACAACGAATGTCTCTGAGCCAAGAGCTAATAAAGCCTGGAATTTGCTGTTGCTTTTTCATCAGGCACCGGACCTGGAGATGTGCCAGGACAAAGGATGAGGGAGGCTTATCCCCTACTCTTAACCGTAAAGATGCAGGAATTCTTAAGAGGGGAACTCACACAAACACACACACACAACCAGCAATGACTTGTTTGCTTCCATAGCCACAAAAAACAGGAAAAGATTTTGAGGTGAACCACCTTCGGAGATCCTTGCTTCTAAGAAATCTCATAAACAACTGCAAGGACCGGCTTTAGAGAGAGAGAGTGTGTGTGTGTGTGTGTGTGTGTGTGTGTGTGTGTGTGTGTGTGTTTGTCTTTGAGTGTGTGCACATGCATCTTACTGTGAATGCATGTACTGTATGTGTGGGCCCATAGGTTATGCATGTACATTTCTAGTCTGTATTTACATGCTCCTAAGTTTGGAGTTGCTTTACTGTTATATGCAATAAATGTGTGTGTGTGTGTTTGTGTGTGTGTGTGTGTGTGTGTGTGTGTGTGTGTGTGTGTGTGTGTGTGCGCTTTCCTGCTGCTATAGCACAGTGCAATCACCCCAGACGCTGCGTGGGCGGCCATTTCAGGTAAAAGCTCAAAAGGAGAGTTCTTCCTTTCTCACCTCAACGCTTCATTTCCCTTTTCCACTCGTCACTGACGAGCCCGTGCAGCTCACACACGTCATGAACAGGAATGTCTACGTGGCAGGCTGGCAGGATAGTGAAACATCTCAAAAGTTATTATTGATAAGCAAGTCAATTGTTTTTAAAGTTAAGTTGACCTGCAATTGTTGTTTTGTTTGGGACCAAGTTGAATTGCATTATATTTCTAATAGACGTTATTATGTCTTGCCTGCTTGTCCCAGTTTATTGTAGATCTTAAGTTCCACCTAACTTCTGTTACACTTTCTTTCATACACTGCAGTGTAATATTTTTTTTCACTGTCCTTTCTGAAAAACGGAAACTTAATATGAGGTTTGTCACTAAGGCTCATGGGATATGTTGTTTTATGAGATATTGGCTTTTTCTTATCTTTGCTAAAATGAAAGGTGTTGAAAATTACAATACACTAGCTGGTACAGGAGTAAATAAATACTCATGAGACAATGGACAGAAAATCCCAGTATCATGTTTGAGCTTTTAAAAACCCCCTCTATGAGAAAATACACTTCCTGGGGAGGCTAATGGAACTTGAAGAGGTGATGGGGCTTCAGTGTTCTGGTCCACGGGGACACTTTAAGGTATTTACAGCAATGTTCTTCAAATTGTGGCTGAGGAAAAGGATTAAGGATATTTCCACCATTTTACCATTTTGCTTAATCTCTTTTATCATCAGCATAGGTTTGTGAACATGACTCATTCACACACACAAACACTCAGACTCTTATCTGTATCTGTATCTGTAATTTGTAAAAATCATTCATAATGCATCAATTATTTTTCAAAATGTCCACTGGCACATTATTATTTTAAGGTTTTCGTTCTACCCACGTAGGAAATAAACCATGTAGGATTTTAATGGTTAGTTAAGTAAATAAAAACAATTAAAAAAAACATATTGATGGGACAAAATAGGTTATTCAAGGTTAAAGGACCTGAAACCTACTTTCTCAATCAGCTTTTACCCTGAGTGATTTGGGCCGCCATGAACACACTTTTTCTTACATGAGCGATTTCAGTTTTTTGTGTTTTTGCCTGGGCCTTTTCCCCACTGCTTTAGTGGGTGGGCGTTTAGTTGTGGTGATGTCATTCATTTCTAAGCACCAATCAGCATTTAGCATCGTTTAAATCTGAACGTGGTGACAGTTGGTGGGTTGTTTGCTCACATTGTCACGGTCAATAAAATCTGATCACCCCACCCTGCAACTAATTAGGTGAGTTTTTTGGAACTAAAAGCTTAAAAAAATTATAATAATTGTGGATGTTTTTTTATTAACTAAGCTGCTGCCTCAGTGTGAGAACAGATACTCAAGAAAGTTAGGCAAATAAATTATTCTGAAAGTGGGAACTTTTACTTCTTCTTCTAACCTTTAAATAGCATACATACAGTATTACCGAGTTCTCACAGTTAGTGAGACTGCACCTTATGGCTATGATCTATTCCAGTCACAGTTTCATGAAAGACAAAGTGAAACTGACAGAGACACTCGCTTTACATACTCTGCTTTTGCAGAGTGTGAAACCTTTGGTTTGTGACCATACCCCCTATAATCACAGCTCAAGACAAAACAAGTAGTTCCGGTGTGCAGCAGTAGAAGTACAGTACAGTAGCCTGTATAACTTATGGGTGCATAGTATCTGCTAAACCTTATCTATCTAGCCTGCCAGACAGTCATAATGAATTTATCAATTAGCCCGGGCTGTGTGTGCCCTTGGGGCTGCAGTCCCAGCCCTCACCTCCTCTGCACTGAACTTCAATCAGTCATCCTGTCAGAACAGCAAAGAGGGAAGAGCAGTCTTGAAAAGGCCTTTTGATAAGTCTGTTAGGTCCAACAAAGAAGACAAATCTTCAATAAAACTATAAGAAATATTTTTTCTCATGTACAGCTTCATGTTTTGCAGAATCTTCATTAAACTGATGAATGAATACGGATCTTGTTTTTAGTAAGGATTACATGAGGAATACATCATTTTAATGTGGTGGGATATGTAATGTTGAAACATGGTAAATCTAGAAAACTAGTAAGCATTTGTGTCGGGGCTCGTTCAATGTATATTTTCAGGCTGGGGAAAACTAAAGCATATTGAATCACCTGATCCATCTGCAGCAGCCAGTCAACGCTTCGGTGACGTGTCTCCCTCCAGAGGAAAGCTGAGGTAATATACTTAATGAAAACAGCACGCACATACATAAGGCAAAATAAACTTTATTCATATTTTCATCACTTGACTGTATACAACTCAATACAAAATGTTACAATGCAATGTGATATACATTCTTCTTGTAAATAATCTTCCTTAAAATGCTTAAAAATGCATATATCTTGGTAAATGTAAATAGGTACAGTGCAACAACGCGTTAATACAGTAAATGTGTAAAATGCATAGATGAATGTCTGGAAATGCAACAAAAAAAAAAAAAAAATCCCTGTTCCTGTTGTGATACTTTTGCAAGGATAACTTTATTTTTTTTATCAGGTTTTCTGACAATGCATAATAATCAGTGCAATACCTGCTGGCAAAGCAGTAAACATTCAAAACAAAACTAAGAGGAAACGGTTAGATGTGTATCAGTGCACACAGGTTTTGTTTGCTTGGGAGGGGAGCATGTTGTGGTTTAACCACTTGAAACTGACAGGCAGCTGGTGGTGGAACTCAGCCTGTATTTTTTGGGGGCCCTGCGAGGCTTGCTTGGGGTTGATGGAGGGGAGGCCACGCTAAGATTTCTGACCCTGTTAAAGCTGTTCCTCAGACTGTCCCGCCTGCTCTCGGAGGTGCTGCTGGTGTCCTTGGATGTGAA
Organism: Seriola lalandi dorsalis; assembly: GCF_002814215.2. Classification (NCBI taxonomy): domain Eukaryota; kingdom Metazoa; phylum Chordata; class Actinopteri; order Carangiformes; family Carangidae; genus Seriola; species Seriola lalandi. The sequence goes on from NW_019522683.1 coordinate 260,225, forward strand.
TGTGTCCGGGTTACACAGGCCGGCCTTCAGGCAGCAGCAGAACAGCAACTCAGCAATAGCCTTCCTCATATCACTGCTGCCCAGGGCATAGATGATGGGGTTCAGGCCGGAGTTTAGGACAGCCAAGGAGATGAAATAGTCAGCGCTGAACAGCAGTGCACATTGACGGGAGACACAGAAGAAATCCACCAGTAACAGCAGGAACAGTGGCCCCCAGCAGAGCATAAAGACCCCAACGATAGAGATCACAGTTTTAAGCAGAGCCAAGGATCGCTTGCGACTGCGATGGGGGCCCAGCTGTGCACTCTTGTGCACGTGGCAGTAGATGGCTCCATAGAGCACCCCAATAGCCAGCAGGATGAGGAAGAAGATGAGGAGAGAGAAAAGGATGTAGGTCTTGGAGTAGAGAGGGAGGAGGGTGGAGCATCCGCTCAGGCTGCACACACAGTTCCAGCCCAGCAAGGGGAGGAAGCCAATCACTAGCGCAAAAACCCAGCAGAGTGCCACCAAGCCATAGATCCTATAGTAGGTCTTCCTGGCTGACTTCTGGTGGAGTGGCTGCATCATAGTGGTGTAACGCTCCACAGCAATCAGCAGCAAACTGAATATGGATGCTGCCAGGGCCACAAACAGCATCCCTTCCCTGAAGAGCCACAGAGCAGGGGTGAGGCGGAATGTCTGGCTGCCAGACATACAGATGTTGACCAGGTAGGCAGCACCTGTGAGGAGATCACTGAGTGTGATGTTGGCAATGCAGACGTAAACCCACCGCCGGCTGTGGCGGATGCGTGAGATGACGGCCACCAGCACCAGGAAATTCTCTAGAATGATGAAAACGCTGAAGAAGAGGAAGAAAGCGATGGAGACACTGATGTGGTTCTGGGTGTTTGAGATGGTCCTGTTCTGCAGGCGGCCGGTGTGGTTATAATGCCTCAGAATCACTTGGCTGATCCCACTGACTGTGGTGGTGGCATCTGATATGGTGGCGTTGCTGGGGTAACTGGGTGAGTGGTACAAATGGGGGCAGGAGGAGGAGGAGGTGAGGGAGGAGATGACATTCATAGCAATGTCTGGGATGGTCAAGATCAAGGCTGTGGGTGGGAACAGGATGAACTGTGCTGGTATGAGCTGCACGGAAATTAGTGTGGCACTCCTGAGTTTAAACAGGCTAACATCACACTCTAACCACTGGAGCTCTCTGCCTGTGCTCAACACACACCTGAGTAGACAAAGGAAGAAGAAATAAGGACAATTTCAATATGGCATCTATATGAAAACAAAAACAATAAAAGAAAATTCCCCTCTCATAACTGCACTGTGTGCATGCTCATTATGGTGCTTCGATCAATTTAAAAGGCATCATTTAAATGACTCCCTCGTGCGCCACTAAACCCCACCCAGCTGTGGTTAACACAGGATGAGTGAGCAGCTGCCAAGGCCATTTAATTCACCACATGATAGAAATATCCATATGATAAGAAAGCTTTCTTAAAATTCCTAGGTGGCAATATCAACTGCACTATGATAAATAATTGCAAAATAGCAAAAGTTAATTCTCTTCGGTGAAATCAATCAAAATCAATTCAGATCAAAACAGACTTGAGAAACATAAAAGTTTTTTACAAGGTTTATAAAGTAAATTAAAGTATATAAAGTAAAATTTAATGAAAACTGATGTAAAGGCTTAAAACACATTCCTGCTTGCACGTCGAGCAGTGCATGCCGTAACACAGGAATTAAGTGGAAATTCTGAAATCTGTGTAAAATTTCTAAATTTCAAACTAGAATACATTTTATTCTAATTTTATGTTCTTTAAAAAATGTAGTTTTTATCTGAGCGGTAGAGTGAAGTGAATGCAGTTCTTTGGAGAGTACTTACTCTGGCTGCTGATGGTGATGCTGAGCATGTGAGAAGATAGCGCAGTTGTAGCTGACAACAGATTTTACTGCACGCGTTACATGGGGAAGTAAAGGTTAGATACTCACACCACACCCAAACACTCACATAAACACACAAACACACAGACACACACACACACACACATACACACACACACACACACACACACACACACACACACACACACACA
>NW_019522683.1:262334-262987 GCF_002814215.2 Seriola lalandi dorsalis
CAGGTTTATACACCTGCTGAAGGGTTTCTGGAGGAGCTTCTCCAGCAGCTACACCTGCTCCACCTGGACCTGCAGCCGTTAGTCTTGGTGTTCTGGTCTGGTGAGTCGTGGCTCAGTGGAAGCTTCATTTTGAAGGGTTTTTGATCTATTACTGTAACAGAGTTTTACAAGGATAACTCTTCAAAATAAGAGTCAGATAAAAACATAAAATGTGGTTCATCACTGAGAGTCGTTTTGAAATTGTCGAGCATGAAGGAAAACCGTGTGTGTGTGTGTGTGTGTGTGTGTGTGTAGGTAATTGTGTCCTTATGTAAGCAAGATAACAGCTACGTAACCCAGACAAACAGAGAGTAAAACCAGCCTCACATCCGACCTTCAGTTACAGAGCGACTCTTCCTCCTCGCCTTGTCTCTGCTCCGGCCTGGAGCTGTGGTTTCCTGCTCTGTGTCTGCAGGCACTGATAACATCTCCCTCTCTGCTGGACTTCCTCCACCTCACCGCTACTGGGATAGAGATACTGTAAGAACGAAGGTGTTTCTAAACACAGAGGAGGAGGTTAGGGAGGTGTGGAGGAAATTAAAAAGACAGACAGAGCGTTTTCTGAGGCCTCACCGTCATTTAACACATTCACTTCAGAGGATCTAAAATGACAT
>NW_019522683.1:263007-275738 GCF_002814215.2 Seriola lalandi dorsalis
ACACACACACACACACACACACACACACACACACACACACACACACACACCACACACATGTGATGTGCAACATAGAAGATTGCCATCACATTTGTTCCATCACCTTGTAAAGAAGAAAAAACAACAATTTCACAGTTGCCTACAATTTTAGAATTTCACAGTCGAAGAAGTTAAATGTTGTTTGATGATTATTTACTAGTTATATGAGAACATCTATTCTTATTCTAATTAAAACATCACAATTTTTCATAATTCTTCTGGTACATTTCTAAGAACTCCCTGCAAATTGTACTACTACTGCACAGTAAATGGTATTGCTCAAGTTGCCCTATGATAACTTATACGGGAAAGGCTCTTTCAAGACATGTGGCACACTAAGCCAGATGTAAATGCAACGTGACTCAATATTTTGAAGGATATGTGGCAAGAATTTTCACTTGGACTTACGAGACCATGCAACCTTATTACAAAAGCTTCAAATTACAATCTATTTTTTTCTCAATATTTCGCAGACTACAACAGAAAAACAGGAACTCCCAATGAGATGGAAGGCAACCCCTCCCTACAGGTTTCATACGCCTCATCACACAGCTGTGGTTATGGTTTAGGTATAGAGAGGACACAGTTACACTATCCACTCTTATAGTCACCATATGTGGCAACATGACTTCAACAAACCTCCAACCATGTGCCAGCAGCCCTTAACCACATGCCATATAGGCAGTGTGACTGAGGCCGTAACCACTTTCAAGTCAACCATAAACACATAATATACAGAGTGCCAGTGCAGACCCCAAAATCAAGAAACCACTTTTCAAATATGAGCAAACCGAGAGCTCGTGGCTGAACACATTGGCCCTTCAGAGTACAGTTTTCAAAGAGATATGATTATATATTTCAAACTTTCAGCTAAGTAGGCTCTAATTGTATCACTGCACTATAATTATCATTTCACTTCAAAAGTATGCTAGTGTGGCCTGAAAAAGGTCAAATGAAACCTTTGAGAAAATATAACTATAATCATGCCAGTGCCCAAAATGTTTTCATGAGAAAATAATGCTTTTCATGCTCATGGCATATATTATTGTAGTAATAAGAAAAATTGCATGTGGGTATTATCTATCATCCTCCATCTATGTCCATCACAAATATATTTCTGTGGTTTTCCAGTTTGCATGGTGACTCCGTTCAAGAGCAAGACAAGGCTTTTCATGTAAATTTACATTACATAGCCGATAAAACTGAGACACTTGACCTACATTATGTATGGCTGTACTGAGGCATGACATTGTGCCTCCCCCATGAAGACAGAGTAGCTAATTCTAACACAACTTCTCCTTTTCAGTCTTGAAATATTAAAGCATTCATGCATCAATAAATCATATACATAGTAAACATTTTGATACAGGTATGATATTACTTTATCTAAATCTAGTGACGCCTTTTGTAAATGAAATGGGGCAAAAGACAGATACAATAAAAAAGAAAAACAAGCTCTTGCAACGAGGTGTTAACTACACCCATGACTGTTGAAAACGCCCTTACACTGAAAATATAACTTCAAATGAAATGGTAACCACAAAATACGTACGTCTAAACCACAAATGTCTGTGTGTGTGTGTGTGTGTTTGTGTACGTGTGTGTGTGTGTGTGTGTGTGTGTGCGTGTGTGTGTGTTTAAAGTGATAAACAGGCCTTGTAGGCTTTTGCTGTAGGGGGTATGAACGATATTGTGCTTGTGCCCTCAAGTCAGTCCAGTCACATCCACCAAGTTACTGTCACCATTGTCTTTTATATTGGCTTAGCCTATAGCAGTGTGCTCTGGGTGAGAGAGCATGAAGACAGGTCACCCAACATACAGGCAATTACAGTTACTAATTTACCTGCTCTGCATGTCTTTGGACAGAGGGAGGGAACATATGCCATCATGCAAACTCCACTCAAAACCCCCCCCCAGCCAGGTAAGTGGGATTTGAACTCATCACCTGTGAAACTGTATGAATGCAGAGGGGTGTGGGGGCTCAGAAAGTTTATTGATGTGTAATTTAATAAAAATAGGTGGCTGCGTAACTAGTAGCTTCGGTGGTTGTTTTTAATATAATCATATCACAATATATATGTGTTGCCACTGTGTGTATGTGGAACTGTATTCTTGGTAGCTCTTTGTTTACTTTCGGACTTCCCTATTTTTAACACAAAAATACTATCAATTGTGGGTATAGTAATGTGTCAAACAATACATCCATATTTCTGCAGTGTTGCAGACTTATGGAAAATATGCATAAAGCAATCAAGAAATCTGTGAGATTCATATCTGCTTTTGAGTACAGCTCTGATACTTGCTGCTTAGGTCCGAGCACATGTTTCATGGAGAAACAACAGTCTGCAGGTTTTCATTGCAACCAAAACTTCCAATAACTGATAAGCTGTTATGGTTTGAATTTGCAAACAAATTTCCTACTTGCATCCACTGCTCTATCAGCCCCTTTCACAATACACACAGCCACTTGATTCATTGTTAATATAAAAACATTGATTAGTTGAACTTTAAACATTTGGGGACACCACCCTTCCTGTTGTGGATCTTTCAACTCCTATTGTGTGTTGTAGGCAACCAACTAATATCAGAACTGCGTAATAAAGGGATAAATAAGACGGTTAAAACGGTCTGTGTAAAAATGTGATTGCAATTACGTGCAATTTGTTGAAGAACTGACTTGATGTGACCTGAATGGAAATGGTGATTCAAATATCATGGTTGAGTTTACTGGTAACAATATATGATATATGAATATACAATGACACCATCTGGCCAATTGGTGCAATTTATGAACCAACTTATTTGGTTCGATATTTGGGGGTTGTTCGAGTCTAGACTTACAGTCAAGAATGACTGCTTGGCAAGTGAGTCAACAGTGAGCAGTCAACATCTGGTGGCCACCAAGCAGTATTACAGCCATTTTCCTGTCAAGAGGATCGCATACAGCATCAAAGTGAGCCTGCTGGAAGATGCTAAAAAGCTAACAGAAATCATGAAATGTGACAGTATTGTTTTCAACTTCAGAGAATTGTAATTATTTCAGTGGATGGCAAGTATGGCTTAATAAAACATAAATTGGAATAATTCTGTTAAGAATTCTTCACCTTTGTAAAGTTTGGATCATTAATTTTGCAATTCACACTCAAGCCTTTTTGAAATCTCAGTTTCTTTATATAAAATGAATTTATACCAAAATTCACACTGACTTATTGAGGTCTATAACACTTAAAAGAATCATAGCTAGGCAGTGAGCTTAACTCACTTACAATAAAAGAGGAAGACAGTTAAACATACTGACAGCAATGGTGAAATTGGAAAAACTTGGACAAAACAGAACAAATTTAATGATAGTCAAATCAGAAGATAATTAAATACCACTAAATATGCAATAAACAATGGTTAGACTACAGGCAATTTAAAATATGAATTATGTTAGTACAGTACAAAGAAACTGGATTTACAAAAGGGTGGGTTACCTTAAACTTTAAATGGTCCCATGTCAGGAAGAAACAAATATCACAGGTGAAAAATCAACATTAGGTCCCCAAAGAGTACAAAATAATTAATCTAGTAAATATACACAGAGTCCAATAGAGTGAGAGTAACGAGTAAAAAAAGACATAGGCCTTACAATGAGCCAAACAATAGCTAATTTAACATTTACTTAAAATGTTAGCCTCAGACAACTAGCATTAGTAAGCAGCAAACTGATACAACTAAATTAGGATGTGATAAAGCAACATTCACAAAATCGCTATTATAAAAAGAGCACGTACATATGATTCTGCGATCTATAATATGGTACATTTGTGGGAGTAAATAAATGATATCCGTCAATATTTGTTTGGTCAAAATGGTGGCTCTAACAATGTCAGTTAAACTGCCATAAATTCTGCCGGTGGTTGTTGGTACTAGCAACAGAATGTTCAACCGAAGCTGCTCGTGGCAGAAAACCGCCCATGAACTAATATAAAAGGGCACCCAGCTGCTGTAATGTCATTTTTCAACTTAAAGAAATCAAATCTGCGTACATCCCCTGAGTTGGTATGCCTCCTCTTCCAGATGATCTAATTGGGGCCAACCTGTAGTAACCACCACGCAAATCCTGCAGAGGGCGCTGTTCTTTAACAATTGCCCCAAAGCAACAGGGTGCCTTCATTGTATAGAATCTGGCTTGTGCCTTTTTCCTCAACTTTTTTTTTTTTCACTGCTCACACTGCTGCTGTTATTTAGGCAGAGAAAGGAAGTAGCGACAGGCTAGCTGGTTAGCCGGTCTGAAACCCACACAGTCTGTCAGGAAAGATTGGACTTTTGAGCCTGTTTTATCTCAGAGACTGCTCTTCTTTATTTAATACAAGCGTATAAGTAGGCTTCGGTTTTTTTGTTGGTTCGTTTTATTTTCTTTCCGCCCCGGTTTGAAACCTTCAAACTGACTCAACTCTAAGCTTTGTCTGTCTGGGGCTCCACCGTTGTTAGCCTGCTTGATGTAAGTCAGTCGTGGTTTCATCAAAGGAGAAGAAAAACCCAAAAACCGAAAAGTTGCGACTTGATTTTCATTTATTTGTTCACCAGTTGGTTGAATCGCGGGGAACGCAGTTAAGGATTACACCGAGACAATGAGAAAATCAGCCGGGAAAGGTACGTTAAATACTATTTGCTTGAGCACTTCGCTTTGTACGAGCCTGTTCTTTAAAGCAGAAGTTTACACGGCTGTGTGATGAATTTGACCAATAATTTAGTTAATTGTTGTCGACTGATTTGGGTTTTAGTTTTATAGCTACCAGACAGTTCATTGCCAGAGCTGTTGTAAGAAGTTATGGTTAAGTAGCTAGTCAGTGAATATCTCCGCCTAATTTTAACCCTATGTTCTATTGCAAGTAGTGTTTCATGCCCCATTTTAGCCTGCACAGCCGCCCTGTCTAACTGTAATGATAATAGGTGATAACAGCTTGTCGCCTGTTTGGTCACTGACACACAGTAGCATAGTTGCATCCAGTGTGTGAATGAGCTGAGAATGTAGGCTGACTTGTTGCAGTGCAGTGTCCCCAGGCCTGGAGCATAATGTGGCTAGCTTACATGTCAGTGGGTTTTTGTTCGTCGCGGGGGCAAGAAGGCTCACTTAGGTTTCAGAAAAGATCACCACAACATTGAGTTTGGTGCAGCAGACTCTAAAGTCCTTGTCTAGAAGGGGGTAACTTAAGTTTATCTAAATTACCAGTGTATCATAACTGTTATTATCAGCCCTCCATGGGGCTCAGTTTATGGATGAGTGCAGCCAGTGATGTGAAGCAGTGAAGGTGAAGTAATAAAATACGTTAATAATGAAGAAACAGATCTACTTAGAACTGGAAGATAGGGTATAGGTATTGTCTGTAACTTTTATCCTGATAACATGACATAGCTTAAATGTTTTAAAAGTATTTATCCTTGACAACAGACTAGACAGCTGCTTTGCATATAACTGACAACTTTCTGAACTTTTTTGACTGGCTGTGTAATATCAGCAGTGACTGTCTCTACTTAGAGTTCCTGTCATTGCGCAGTACTATTGATATAACCCACCCCTGGTTTAGGTTGTTATTGTGCAAAACTACTCTCACCTTAGAAATTTAGAGTTCAACAATTAGAACTAGGACTAGATTTGAAGCCAATATCATGATATTTATAAGGATATTTTCCAGTGTTGATTAATATTACAACATGGCAAATGTATTCAGAATTATATGTGAAATAATTACGGTCATGTTTTGTAGCTGCTTCTTTCATACATTAGCACACTGGCCAAACCTTAACAAAGTCAACCACACAAGCTGCACACTACATGACTAATGTCTGGGTGGTGGAAAAAAGTAATCATACATAGGAACATTAAAATTACACACATATGCACTTCACTTGGAAGTTTCTCTCCCTCTCTCTTTCCCTCTTTCCATTTCTCTCATTTACTCTGGTCTGACTGCAGTTGTGTTCTTCCAGTCGCCCAACTAGAAAATGATTTCATCATGCTGCAGTAATGTATTAACACTTCCTCCTGTCACACTGGCAGCTCCATGGCTCTCTCAGTCACATGGTGTGACACAGGCCTTCAGGAATATTACAGTAAGCTATAGACTATAGAGTGGGACATTATGAATGTTACCTAGGTAATGGTTAAGGGATGTACAGCAAATGTGTTGTCTGTTGTTATCTGGTGTTGTTATCTGGTGACCCTACAAAACAGCAGTGGGTGGGGCATCAGCTTGTAGTGGGCTGGAATAGTGTTTCATTGTTGTTTTATGGGGAAGTTACTGTTTTTAGTTGAATTGAATTTTTTTAATACTGAATTCAATTAGTTTTTATTTATATGTTATTAAACTATTAAGCTACTTAGTTATTTTTAAACAGTTTTGAATTAATTTCTAATGAACTAATAATAACCTTAGCATTAACTAGACATTTCTTTACCACAGCATTGACATATAGTCATTCAAATAACAATAACAAAACAGTCAGTGACAACTTGGGGATAAAAAGAAAACACACCACAGTTCAGCTTTGAATTACAAAGCTTCTGCATTAAATAAAAATGCAAATTAGATCTCATTTATAATAGGAGCACATTCAGACAGCTTTTAAATAAAGTCTTTTAAGACCAAACTCAAGACATTGAGCAGAATGTAGATTGCATTTTAATTTACACAATATATTTGGCCTTGCGTGTTTATTATTTATACCAGAAATTTAATAGATGTCGATAGAGCTAATAATAGAGCATCATAGAGTAATACTGTTCAAATACTGTATGTAATGTAATCAATGTCTGTAAAAGTAATTTATATTTAAACCCCCACCACCACCTTTCTCAGTGGAAACAGGTAAATTGTGTGACAAAAGAGCTGTTGTGGTTGTATGTGTGTGCAGCACCTGTAAGCCTGGCTGTGTAGGGCCTGCCAACTACACTGTGCCGTGGATCAAGCATCAGCATATTGAATATGATCAAGGTCCCCATCTGTCATATTCAAAATCTAATTAACATCCCAATCCTTCAGAGAAAGCTTAAGAGTCAAATCTCTATTTATCAAAATGCTTCCTGTCTCACAGTTTCAGTTATAGTAACTAATATATTTTTACGAATATATTTTTATAGGAGGTGAAGGTATGTCACTGAATACAGATGTTATTCAGACATGAACACATAAGGCTCTCTAAACTAGTAGGAATAGTATCTGAACTGGAGCTGTAATATTATGCAAAATGTGTTGTTTTTTCCCCCACTGAACAGACCTGTCCTGATACCATCAAAAGATTGCAAACAGAAAACCCCTCAAATTATGTTGCAATACAGCCCATTTTATCCTATACCTCCCTAAACACTCAGGCAGTCCACAGAAAGGCTCACTGCCATGTTTGAAAGAAAAGGGCCATATGGCCCCCTGCTAATGGTTTGTACTCTGCAAGCCCCACTGCAGAGCTGACAGTGGTTGAGGACAAGAAGGGGGAGGGGAAAGGAAGACCAATTACATCTCCAGCTCAGCCTTGAGTTGTAATTGGTCTACACATCCTGGCGGATGCAGTTGTGTGAAACTGCGGATGAAAAGATAATTGCCCTAATCATAGCTGGGCCAATATTTCTCAGAGGAGAGATTCAAGGGTTTCCACAGACCGGGCTTTGATATTCAGCTTCATTGTGTTAATTTTCAGCCATCTCACATTGTGTGTTATTAAATATTAATTTCCCCACAGATAACACTGTTAATCAGTCTTATTTCAGCTCAGCTTTATGTGTTTTGCATTTCCACAGGCGTGTTGGTTGTATCTCTAAAGGCAGTGTCCTGTTCACTGTAATATCTCTGTGTTTTTAATAAATAATTAATTAATAATAATTAACCTAAATGTTTAAAATGTATTTTAAAGGCAACAATGTTGAGGTGTTGGCCTGATGGTTATGAAAGGACATTGGCTTATTTTTAGATTGATGTCATGTGAAATTTCATGATCTTAGGACTCTTGTGGTTAGCTTTATATACACATTTTATATATAGCAGATGACTTAAGAGGTGTGGGTGCTGTTGTTGCATTGCAGATAACAAAAGCTACTTTGTGGAGGTTGCAATGGTTCTGCCCCAACAACTCTGTCTAGCATCTATCTTAATTTATGTGGTTTCATGGTTAAATGTGTTGAGGATTTTCTACACTTGCATGGAAATGATTCGTTTCTCACAACTGTTTGCTGAATCATGAGTGAGGGAAAATAGGTCAAATTGGTATATGTAAAATCTCCTATTTTAAAAGATTAAAAACACAAAGAATGGGTGCAAAGTGCCCTATTTCATCTATTTGACTAATTTAAAACCTGAAGATGTTGAGGTTATGACCCCGTTCATGTGAGTCCAATATTAGGCTGTTCTTGTGTTACTGTGTGTGACAGAATAGGGACAGAAGAACAGGATGAGCTATGGTGTGCTGTGGCAGCACAGTGATTTTTAATGAGTCCCTTAGCAGCATGTGTTGTCTCTATACGCAGGTGGTGAACTGGGCTAAGATGATGTAGGCTACCTGTGGAATGACGCAGACACCTGCAGTCCCATGACCCTGCAGTACAGCTTCACTGGGTCAGATAGACCTGCTAGCTCAACTATCTTGACGCAAACACAATGTGTTTTTCATCAATTAACTTACCATGTGTTTTTCAAGAGACGGACAAAGTTTAATTATCTCAACTCAAGTTTTTTTTTTAGTGTGGATTAAAGTAGAAAGAATGCATTGCTGAATACACACAAATTGCATGGTGACTAAGACATAGATTTTTCATTATGCTACATTATTTTTAAAACATGGACCTGTAAATGTTGAGAAAGAAGTGTTGAGATAGCTTGCTGCTACACGAGAGATAGTGATGGGCTCGTTGCCAACTGCAAGAAAAGTCAGACATGTAGAGGCCTGTATTTCTATTTGCCTGTGGCCTCATCAGGAAGATGTCTGTATCAGTCTATTAGTTAACAATGCTGCTCAAGAATACTAGGATGGGCTAGGCTAGGTGTCATTCTGCCTTTTGTTAACCTGTGATCTGGTTCAGGTGATAGTATTATAATTTCAGGACAGCAGAATCCAAGATCGCGTATCTCTCAGCCGTTGAGAGAGTTTTGTCTTCATATCTCCACATCACAGATGTTGACAGCTGATTGAATGGGATGTGATGGATAAAAACTAAAAAATTCTCATCAATGTCACCCTTTCACTCAGTAAAGAAAGCTGGGTAGGTGCTTGGACACAGAAGAAGGGATGAATGGAAATAAGGTCAGAAAGGAGAAATGGGACACCAGTAAGTGCGCATATGCGTGTGCCTTTTGTGTATATACAGTGCGTCAGCTCTTAGTCCAATAATGTGAGAGGAATGCTCCTGGGTCCGCCTTTCTGTGGTGATAGATGGGGAGAAAAAATAGCCTTGCGCTCTGCAGAAAGCCTCTAACCGAGCTTTGCAGTGTGGATTTGCAATGACCTGTATTTTGTAGAGACTGGACCAGATGGAGAAAGTCTGTGTGAGTAGACGAAAAGAGGCATAGAGAAAGGGAGAGTGGTGGGGTTTAAAAATCATCAATTCCACAAACTCCTTGGTAACTTTCATTGCGGCAAACAGAATTTATGGGCTTTATAAATAGATCCAGCTGTAATGATAGGGTATAAGTGAGGAAAAAGCAGTCCGAATGTTTAGGGATGGCCTACTTACAGTGCATTTGTTTGTTGTGCCGTAGTCTTCGTTGCAAAGCCCAAATACATCACGTCAAGATGATTGGGATCAAAGCTTGATTGTGATGATTATGATTGTACCAACCCTGCTTGTTTAGATTCTGATTAGGCACAGTTATAAGCCCAGCAAAGTTTTAACTAAAATATACAACTAAAGAATTTTCCACAGTGAAGTGAAGAATGGTCTGTCGACACCATAAAAGAAAAGTTTAAACCCTCTTTCGTGCAGATCGAGCACACAGATTTCATATGGCATTTAACAGGTTGAACTCTACATATTACATCTTTGTTGCTCATTGTTTTGGGTAGTAACCCTCAGCAGTGTGTACATTATCTTTTGTCTTTCATCACATTCAAATGTATGGAGCGTAAAGTGAGAGGCAGTCCCGATTTTCCAAAGGATTTCAGCTTTTTGACTCATTAGCAGTTCATGTTGAAAGGACAGTTGTACTTTTTTTTGACATGAATGGGAGAGAGCTACTCGCCACTAGTGATATTGATACATGGGTTTTAAATCCAGCAGTGACTTCTGTGGTTGGAGATATCCCAGTGAGAGCCTGCAACTTGTCAGCCAAAAATGAGCAGCAGCCGCACAGGGCCACTAAACAAAAAAATTCAGCTACAACAACACACAGAAACTGTCCGCAATAGATTATGACATATTTTGCAAGATTCTACTTTTTGATTTTCTTGTCAGACACATCTGGAAACTACTCTTTGTTTTTTCAAGTGTAGCATGTTTCATGCATCAATGTTACTACTGGTCAACAACTAAGCCAGCTGTTTCCAAAAAAAAAATTTGAAGATTCAGTCTGCTACCCACCCCCTCAGCTGTAGTCACCCTCAGGAAGTGCACTGTGTGTGTGTGTGTGTGTGTGTGTGTGTGTGTGTGTGTGTGTGTGTGTGTGTGTGTGTGTGTATATATACACAGATTGAGTAGTTGATGGCTGTGGTGAGTGCTATAACCTCCCCCTCCATCCTCTCTGCGGTCACTGATCCTGTCCCTTGGCTCTGGATTATGGGCAGAGAAAGGGCACACCCTGAGGCTCAATTTGCTGTTGCGCTTCACCGTGGCCCAGCTCTGAAGGTGACCTCAGACATAGCTAACTAGGGCCAGACTGATGCGCTATGTTGAGTGTATCTATCATTTTTATTTACCCATATGTCTGTCATAATTACATCCCCGTCAGATCCTCCTGCAGTTGTCAGAAAGTGGCCATAAGAACATTTTGCAGTCTGTTTTTTGGCCAAACCGGACATGCTTGTATTATTGTGATATCTAAAACACTGCCTCCAACAAGCAGATTCGAAACAACCCTCATGTAACTCTTCCCACCTGCTTTATTTATCTCTTTAGTCAAACCACAGATGCTCCACAGTTGCCATGTGTAACTGACTGTGAATTCCTGAATTGCTTTAAGTAGTTGAAGTTATCTTAGTGAAGTTAAAGAATTACCTTCTGAAAAAACATGAACTCCTGCCTGGATGACAGAGATAAATATGCACATTGTGTGATGACTATGTTATGACCAAGGAAATTAAAGTTCTACCTATGATCACTATTTGTTTTAACTTATTAAAACACCCTGCATTTGCATTTCCCATACGGGGGAGAAAAGAGATTTAAAGGTTCTATAAAGGGAACGAGTCAGTAACTAATATATTACTTAGTCCACCAAAGTTTTAAAGGCATATATTTGCACAAATTGGGCTGGACTCATTTACATCTTGGTTCAAGAGTCATGGACAAGTTTAAGTAAATAGACCTTAGCGCCATTCCTTACTCCCAGCTTTTGAAATGACGTGAGGAAAAAGTGAATAATCTCAGCCAGGCAAGGCGGTAGAGGTGACAAATCATTCCCATTATATGTGCCAGGGTAGAAGCAAGCCACTGTGTTACAGAGGACACTGGATGTCACATTGTTGGACTAGTGAATACAAGGTCAACATAGAACTACTTGAAGCGCATGTTTGTCACTGTAATTGTTTATTAGACAATAAAATAAAATGTTCTACGTTCATAACATATTGTTACTGTGACAATGAGAAAAATCACATTCACAAAAGAGAGTATGGCGTCTACTCCACTTTACTCATATTATTGCTTTGATTATTGTTTGATCAGGTTTTATGTGTTCATGTAAATGTAGCTATGAACATAACCCTTTATAACAATTTGTGTTCAGCATTAGAGTTGAACTCTGTGCGCAGACTGTAGCCCAGTCTCACCACTGGATGCCTGAGGGGCTGTGGAGAGTGACAAGAGAAGTGAAAGAGTAAAATCAAAGCACAAAAGAAAAGAGAGAGGCACAGATGGGGAAAGAGATGGAAAGAAAGAGACAAGCTGAGGGTAGAGGGAAAGAGAGATGGAGCAGGAACAGTAGACCTTGGCTCTATGTTCTGTGTTGGCTGGGCTCTGCTCTGCTATGTTTGTTTTTGCTCTATTTTTACCATGCAGTCTGACTCTGGTCACTGATGAATGACTCCATATGTAAGTTACATTTCATCTGACAGAAATCATTCAGGATTTCTGGCTCAGGTGAGAGAGGGGGAGTGTTAAGACACATTTGATCTGTGTGGAGGAAAAGAAAGCGACAGTAATAGTTGTCCTTTTTTTTTTTAGAAAATATCTTCAGTGGTGTTTTCTTTTTAATGAAAATAGTTTTTTTTAAGATACTCATATGACATTGCTCATCATTAGTTTTATTCTTTTCTTCTGTTACTGTACAGTTCACTTGATTTAAAACAATGTAGATGGATAGATTTAGGAAAAGGTCGTCCTAGATGAACAAATTATCCTTTCTAAGATGCTTATCATGGACACGTTGGTGTGTGAATCTGCCAGGCCACCCAAACATCATCAGGACGCACCACACGAAAGATGTTTTCAGTGGATTATACTATCTACTCTACATATAATCTTAGATTACGCCTTTCCCCCTTTGTTACTCCTTTTCATTACGCAT
>NW_019522683.1:276407-296978 GCF_002814215.2 Seriola lalandi dorsalis
AAAACAAAATTTTGCGTATGGGACTGTAAACAACAGAAATTACAGGGTTAATTCAGGTGAGGCTGCAAATATTAATTTCCAACAGTCAATTCTTTTTTCTGAGTAGTCGATCATTTGGTCTGTAAAGTATCAGGAAATTGTGAGAAATGCCAATTACACTCTTCCACATCCCAAGTTGACATATTCATTATGCTTAAAACTTGACCAAAACTCAACAATATCTAGTTTATTATCAAAGAACACTAAGGATACCAACATTTTTGTCTTAAAAAGGATTAATCGAAAAACTCTGGCTGATATTTATTTTCTGATGATGATCAACTAACTGATTGACTGGCAAATAATTTCAGCACTAAATCTCTAAAAAAGTTCCCTAATATTTTTCAGCTTAGTGACTATATACTGTTTGCTGGCTATTATGAAAATTGCTGAAGATTGTTATTGCTACGAATATTAACGGCTGAGTTAAATCTGATCAAACATTAAAGAGTTTTACAACTATAAAATGTATTGAAGGATTATATTGTATCATACTGGTGTTTATATGATTTTGTCCCTAACCTAAATGTCTATAATATTAAGGAAGAACATACCAGCCTCTTACATCTTTTCACTGTATTTGTCACTGTTTGTTATCACTGGTCTAAACAAGTTAGTTAGTTAGTTAGTTAGTTAGTTAGTTAGTTACTTAGTAATTAGTCCAGCATGGTTGAAATGACTGGTCCAGAAAACTCTCCTGAATCCACTGTCACCACCAACAAGTAAGGAATCCCAAAACAACCAATCAGACTGAGCAGAGACTTCTGGGTTGCATTAAGTCAGACATGCTGTGGCCTCACTGGTCTGGTGTATTTCATGTGGACGCTGCTGCTTTGAATCTAGAGTTTCAGCTCATCACACTGATTGAAAACAAATTTCTCTTCACCGTCTTGGTTGCCATGCATCGTCTGGATGAGAGAACCTTGAGACCTGAGTCTTTGCTAGGCAGATCTTCAAGGCTGGGATACTATTTGAAGAGAATTTGCATGTACATTTGCATGTGAGCATCACTTTGCTCTGTTGCGGCACTCTCCAATAGGTTTGGTGGGTTTGAAGAAATACAAAACACTCAATATTTTCTGATTGATTCAAATCTGTTTTCATGGCTTCTCTGCTCTGCTCACTGGGGCTTGTCCTCTAGTCTGACTGACTGGGTGGCAGTATAGTAAAAGAGTATTATATGTAAATCAAAAACACCAGGGCATAGGCTTTTATGGTAAGCAGAGTTCCCTGAAGACTCAATGTCTCTACTCTCCTCGACTCATTGTGGCTTGGCATCTGGACTGTATTAAAGCAGCAGTGCCAAATGTTAGGCGGTGGGGAGCAGTAGGGGGTGGCCAGCAGGGGGTTGAAGGGGAGGCATTGGAGGGCAGCGTTGGGGGTGGAGGGGATTCTGTGAAAGACAGTGGTATGACAGGAGAGACAGACAGAAAGAGGCACAGTTAAGGAAGCAGTTAAAAACACAGCATTACAGAGGAGGCATATGGGTGGCAAGACACGTGGGAGTAGTGTAAGGCTGTACCTGGGCCTCTTGGATTACTGACCTGCTGTGAAATGTACATAAAGTAGGAGTTCATAAATCTGTGGCTGAAACTAATGTTGGATTGCCTCAAGCAACTGCAGAACGAGCTGACACATGGAGGCCTTAGAGGAGTGATACAGCCATGATTTCAAGTTGTTTTGAATAAGGTTGTCCCATTTGTTTGCAGTCAGCCCCAGCTGTTGAAGTTTACCCCTCTCGCTTGACTTGGAATGATCCGCATGTGATACGGGGGTCATACCTACCTCCGAGGGATGTCAAAAGAATAGCAATCTGCTGTTTGTCAATACATGAGTCAGACACGTGATATTGGGAGTGGTGGATCAATCCAGTGCACTCAGATGACCATGGTATAATTGATTACCACTGTTCATCACAGTTATGGTAATTTATTGTGACAGACAGCTGGCTAGTTTGAGTTTAGTTATTGTTTGGAAAACCAAGTGGTCACTGTGATCGGGGAGATAAAATTATGTAATTATTAAATATTGTTCAACTCAGTTTGGTTTGAATTTACAATCTCTGATTTGTCTTTCTCTGCTTTATGTGCTCTTTTTCTTGCATCTTATTTGCAGCAGAGAAGAGGATTTTGACCATGAGCTTGGGCTCCATATTGAATGAATAGGGTAATATCAACAAGTCAAAGACTGGATCCCTGCGGCTCCTCTCTCCTTTATCCTCTTCTTTAGACGGAGGCAGCAGATGCTCCTCAGCTCTGGTTTTATTGTTTGTGGCTGGCCAGCCTGGGAGCTGACTTAAAGACAGGGGGGAGGAGATGAGCTTTTAGTGCCCTTTTTTTCTTCTTTTTCCTTCACTCTCTCCTCACAGTTCTCTCTCTATCTGCGTTTGTCTTGAGCCCAGTTGGTGTCTGCTGGATGAGTTAATTCCCTGATTGAGGTTTTGGTCCCTTTAGACAAAAGGCTGCATCTTTCAATAGGCCACATGGCTCAAGTGGGAGGGCTCTGATCTATTCACAGCCATTTTGGGTGCATCTGCACTTCCTATTGAGGCTCAACCCAGAGGCTGATTTACCACCACTCAGCAGCAACAGGAGCAATCTCTCTATCACACAGGTCCTGAGTGCATTTATGAATCCTAAGAGAATACACACACACCTACATGGGCTGAAAGCCACAGGGAGTACACACACACACACACACACACACACACACACACACACACACACACACACACACACACACACACACACACACACACAGTGAATCTGTACTTCCCAATGCTTCTCATTGTGCCCAGAGGACAATGCAGCCCGCTTTGGCAAAGAGCCAGGCCCTCTCTTCTCCATTAGGTCATGCAGAGAGAGTTGTAGTGGTGATGGATACTTCAGTGGCCCAATCTCCACTTTCCATGGGGAGAGGACTGGAGCTTGGTCTACATCATTGTAGCTGTGCACACACATGTACCCTGGAAAGAGTGAAGGTAGACCCTGGGATTTTGAAATGTTTGAAATTTAGTGTAAAAACAGAATGATTGCGTTTAACTTGAACACAGATGTTCAAATGGTTAACCTCCTCAGCCCCACAAAGCCTTTGGCTGGTCCATCATTACAAGCACATGTTGTTGGAACAAGCGTAGTCTAAACCCACAGAGCTTTATTTAAATTCTAGTCATGGTCTCAAGTTTTCCAAGGATATCAGAAGTATAAAAAAAATGGTAGATTGGATTTGAACGATTCATTTATCAAAAAGAAATGGCTTCAACAAAGTCCTGGAACAAGCTATATAGGGCATAATATGATTGTGATATTTGTACAAATGTATATTTCACTTTGAAGTTACTTGTGGAGGAAGAATAATAGTAACATTAGTACTGTCTCTACACTTACACCTAACTTGCTCATCCTTAGTGAGTCAGACTCAGAAATGTCTTCTGTACGGGGAGTGTAGCCTTGAATTTACTCATTGCTCTTGTCAGTACAGGACAGCATCCTCCAGAACAAAGTAGAAGAGATTTCTATTGCCTTTTTTGTTTTTGTTATATTTCCACCATTGGTCAGTGCAATGCCATGTGACTGAGTTGGAGTTTCCCCTTGGGTCGTTGCTCTTTCAAAATGAATTGGTGCAAACAAGTTCTATAAGGCAGGCGTTTACAGCTGAATATATAACTATTATATGGTTGGACCGTGCATGGATGCCAATCATGGGCTTAGGGCCAGGGTGGCAAGGTGACTGCTTACAGAATGCAAATAGGATGCGTTGATGTCAGTTGTTTACAGTGGTTCCACAACAGTTTTCAACTACGTCCTCAATGCCACGCATTGACCATACACGTTCCAACCCCATACTAGGTTTGGCCTTCTTAAATTTGTCTTTGTTGATTTTATTGTATTTAAATGTTTTGGAATTTGATTTGTCAATCCATGCCCTCTCATCTATAAAACTTTGACATACATGGCTATAGCTCAGGTGGTTTACCATAAATCACAAGGGTTGGTGGTTCAATCCTCAGCTTTCCCTGTTTACAGTGTCTTCTCCTTGAGCAAGACATTAAACCTTAAATTTCTTCCAATGTGCATCTGTGTAGCTGCCTAATTAATTGTAATAGTATTCTTATAGAGCTGCAAGTAACTATTTCTTTATTCATTAATTTTCTAGACATTTAAAAAAAAAAAAATCAGACAATAGTGAAAATGCCCATCACAATAAAGCTCAAATCACCATTTTCAAATTACTTATTTTGTCTGACTCAAGATATACAATCCACAATCACATACAAAAAGAAAAGCAGCAAATCCTCACATTTACATTGAAAAAAAGAAAGAAAATATTTAAATGATTAATTGAATAATAGAGTAATCAGTGCATTTTTTTTCCAGCTCTAGTAGTACATAATTTATCATGGGTCATCTACTACTTGTCCTCTGTCTGTCACATAATTGTACAGTTAGGTTAATATTGTACAGATAAACCAAACAGAATAATTTAATGTCCACATCTAAAGATACTGTACATAAACATTGGAGGAAATGTAAACTGTCTATGAAAGTGTTTAAAGTTGTAGTTTGCTCAGTTTTAGAAAAAGTTAGGGACTATAACAGCCTCCCCTGTCCCCCTAACTGCTGCTGCTATTGTCATGTCAGTGGCGAGTTAAGCGCATGTTGGGAGCTGCTTGTAGCCCTGACTCATGAGATTTAGTCCTCTGTGACGCTGAAAAGGAATGCAAGGAGTCACCATATCTTTTCTCCACACACTGTTGACATCATAACTTGCTTCCTTTTGGTTCACCTCTTTCTATGTGTGTGTATTAGAGTGTGAGACACACTATTATGGAGAGATGCGAGGAGTGAGGAAGAGGATTGACATTAGTGAGAAGCAGAGGGAATATTTCAGTTTGAAGTTCATTGACCCTGTATGTGTCACTCGGTCATTCACTTCCTGCCAGATCATAGTCAGTGGTGTTTCAGCACTGACTGGCTGCTCTGTTTACGCAGTGTATGTATATGAGTGTGAGTGTGTGCCAGTCTTGGGAGGTCCATTAGGAAGAAAATGTAGTGTCTGTAGCACAGACTAAGAGCATAACACTCAAGGCTTTCACACATCTCTAAGTGATATCATAAACACTACAACAACTGGCCATATAAAGGCAAAATATTTCTTTTTCTCTCTCCACTAATTGGCACTGTAGACTTACTATTGCTCCTCCTCTTCCTTCGTCCTCTCTGGGTGGACCTTTCGCTCTTTGTGGGTGGATGAGGAAGATAGAGTACGAGCTGGGAGAAAGGAGAGAGCGAGTAAGACCCTGTTTGGCTTAATTCACTCTGTCAGTGATTGTCAAACAAATCCCTCTCTCACTGTCATTTCAGCCTCAGTTATAATGAAGTTAGAAGAGTGCTTCTTTTATGCAGCTGTTTTTTTTTTCTCCTTCTCCTTATTTGGCAGTGGGGTATGTGTGCACGATTGCTCTTTTAAAATTGTGCCCGTCCGAATTATAGCATATACAATGGGCCATAACTTTGTTGTGGTCATACCATGGCTCAGTGAGATATTGACCCCCAGACAACTGTGTTTGATAGTTCCCTTGCCGCAGAGGATTGAAAATCAGTGCAGCAGGCTGGACATGAATATGTGTGGTCTAAGAGAAAAATGAACGAGGAGAAAAAAACTAAACCCTATTTCTCAATATGTGGTGTTAATTGTACTCAATTCAATTTTTGTTGTGTTGGTAAAGCAGCTGAGTAAAATTTCTTACATCTATTTTCCTGATGAGTGTACAGTGGAATTAATTTACTGAAAGCCTATTCTCTCTGACTGGATAATTAGGGGTTAGGTGGGATGAAGTTAACAGGGATGAGTGGTGCCTCTTTTAAAAACGTCTGGTTTAAGGAGCTTGTTAGCTGTTAATGCCTCCTCCTGTCCACAGGAGCTAAAGGGCCCCTCTCTACCCTCAGCTGTAGTGCTGTGCTCTAGCGTCTCCCATCCGCCCCCAATAAGCAAGTAAAGTGCCAGGCTAAGCCTCCGCAGAGCAGACAACCCTGGGTCTTATCTGTGGAATGCTGGGCATCCTCACAGAGGATCTCCTCTGTATTATCTCAAGCTGTATTATCTCAAAGCCTCCGTCTCCTTTGATTGTCCCCTGGGACCTCCCTCTTTTCTGTCTCACTTTTAGATGTTTACCTTTCTCACTCTCTGCCTCTCCCTATGCCTTCCTCTCATTTTCTTTGTTCGATTTTCTCTCTGTGACTACCTTTTTTATTTCAGCTTTTTTTTTTTCTCTCTGCACAGCCACACAAATTGAGATGAAATGCTTTATGTTGTACACACAGATACTGTAGCTTTGTGTTGTGCTCTTTTGAAACTAGTTGAGAGAGCAGCTCAGGAGTTAAAGGGACGGATTTAAACCAGACAGAGCCCATGATGGAGGATAATGATGATGCTGTCTTTTGTGGTCTCTGCAGTTTTGCATGCCTTGGCATTTTACTGGCTTGCATGTTTTTGGGACTGTGGTCAGCTAGCTTGGCAAAAGTACAAGCTCATGAGTCTCAAGTTGCTCTATTTTTCCTCTAATTCCCTCCTCTGACCTAAATGATTCCAAAGTTGGCTTTGTCAAGATATCCCTGTTGTTCAGTTTTGTATTCGATTCATTTATAGCATGTAGTTAACTTTGGATGTTTTAAACAATAATTTCCTGTCAATGCTTTTGATGAGTAATTAGAAACAGAAACTTATAAAGATTGATAAGGCTCGTGCATCATAGGAAAGGGAAACAGTATCTGAAACAGGCTTGGACAATGCAAAAGGATCAATTAAGGCCAATCCATATATAGTGGGTAGATAGACGCAACCAGTTACTAGCAGCACTATGTGGTTTTGTGTGGTATCTGTTGTTGGTTAAGTTAGGAGCTTATTCCTTTGGAAGATAGAAACTGTTGGTTGAGAGTGTGTAGGATTATTATTTAATTGTCAAAAATTCCTGTGGTTAAACTGTAGAGGAAGACACAAAACATTATCTTTGCCACCAACACTCAACTTCATATTTTTTCACATGACTGAAATGAGCTGTCCTCTTATCTGAGCTAAAAGGTCAATTTGTAAAATGGTTTTTGATAACTACACAGAACATATGCGTACAATAGGTTATATCAGTCACTGGAAAGTTTGAGTGAAAATAAACCTTGTAATGGAGAAATGGAGAACTTGATTTCATAATGCATGCAAACGTCTGCGAGACCCTCTTTTCCCTGGGCCTGCTTATTTGGGGCATATCTCAGACTATAACATTTCTTATTTTTCAGGTTGAGAAAATAAACTGTCTCTGCTTGAATGATAAAAGTGATAAACTGTAGGTTTACAGGACTCGACCCTGGATCAGGTTACCAAAGCAGTGCAGTCTGCCTGCCACACAGTGATTTAAACCAGGTTCCTGTTTCCCAAGGGGGGCTTACAGTTTACACAGCATGCATTACTGATGCAAAGCCACACTACATGATTCATCATTAGAACAAACTTTACCCAGCTGCTGCACATGCAACTATAGATCACTATTCTGCATTAATTTTTGTTACACAGAGCATTAACCTGGATCATATTCCTTTGGCTGTGGTCCAGTTTGATGTTAGACCTAATCAGAACTGAAATACCTCAGCATTACTTCAAAGAGTTGACTTGAAACCGATCAGAGGTGTTGGCCAGGCTTTCTGTTTAACAGTGATGACGTAAAACTGTCATCATATCAGTCTGGCAAAGTAACCACAGCAACCGACACTGTCAGTAATTTTGGTGTGGGGTAAAGTGAACTTGCAGTTATACAAAGAAGTATGGTTGTACAATAATTTGAGTGAAAATTACAGAGCAGTTGGTTTTGTACAGACACTAACTACTGCACAGTAGATTGTGGTGTGGAAAGCTGTTACACTTTGTTTCTGCAGATATCTATATACAGAATACCTATATGGTTATAAATCAGTATTTTTTAAGTATAGTTTTCTTTGTGCCAAGAACACGAGACCATTTAGCATTTAGCAGATTTTATTGATTAATGCACTATAAACCAAAATGAAGGTGGAGTGATTGATTTGAATGACTTAACTATCAGATATGCATGGCGCATTGCCCATCTCTCCTTTTAAACAGTGTCATAGTTACATCACAGAGGCTTAAACAATTGGTGCCCGACCTTGATGACTCCGGTGCGTTTTATGACATGAATGCCAGCCTTGTGATTCATCAGTACGACGTTCGTCCTTTAGTTTATTATAATTTAGTTCATAAAGGAGTCTGGTACATCCTCAAGGCAGCTTCACATCAGGGAGGAAAACAGTGATATCCATAGTAAGGACTGAACAAACCTCTACTTTGTTCTCAGTTAATGGTCTGCTCAGGGCTCTGTGATGTTTTAAGACCTTTTGCATTGGGACTTTGCCAGGAAGAGAAAATTGAATTATTTTTGGATGGAGAGATGAGTTGTTGTGGTGAGGAGTTGCTAAACACTTTATCCTGCTGCTGAGATCCACGTCACACATCACTGTAGGTGTCTTGTGTGAGAGTGAATAGTGTGCAGTCATTAGACTATTTGTGGTTTACCCTAAGTGTTCTCTGTTTTTTTGTCTTGGTTGCTATCATTGAGCGGAAGGGTTCAATTTCTTTGCAGCATCTGCAGCTGCAATGTACGGTAAAGTATCAATGGCAAAGTTATGTACATGATGTGATAACAATGTGCTGTGGTTTTATGAAATACCAGTCATCGCACATGTCTGGAACCTGTACACAGGCTCATGTACATTCTAGAGCAATAGGAACACAACTCTTTATTTATTTTTTTGTAAATGGAAGTACAGTTTAATTTCATTTGACCTACTCTGATGACAGAAGTGTATTTTTAGGAAAACCACAAACTGGTAATAGGCTGTATTAACTCAATTTAACCACTGGCTTTCTCTCAGTCAAATACCAAATATTAAAATATAGCAAACAATTTCTGTTCTGGCATCAGCTGAGAAAAGTGTTGTTTTAGAAGGTTAGCTTTCCCTGTTTATTGAACTAAAGATCAAGATGTTTAGGTATTACTTTAAGCATATTATGGATGAGATAAGACGTGGCGGCAGACAGACAATTTAGGCCCTGACTCAGGTATCTTGAGTGATTATTCTCCTTCTTGTTATATTGCAGGTACTGCTATAATAGTGTTTCTTTCCAACTAGTTTTGCCCATGTAATAATTTTGTTTGATTTGTCAGCCACAGGGATGGACAGCGCTTGCATTATAACCTTTAAAATGATAAGCAGTGTCCCAGAAGTTTAAAACACCTCTGGCTCATGTTTTTCTTTTGTCTAATCTCTGAGTCCGTTCTGGAATCAAAGTAGGCCTCTAGACATCCCTTGATGCATGGCGCTTTTTAAGAATTAAGTGAAGGCCTAGAATGTTAAAAAATGTTTCACTACACACTTGTCTTCACCGTTCCACAACATGAAGTGCTGCTGAAGTGATTTTTCCCCTTACAGCCTATGATTTCTCACTTGATTTCTCTTCTGATAGTTCAGAATCATTTCACTGGTGACTGCTAAACTTTTCTTATCCAAAAGAAGTTTTAATTGCCAGAGAGTTTTAACATCTTTTTTTTATGAACCGCTGATTACAGGGGAAGAGGCTTAGGCAATACATAACTTGATAGGACATCGGCCTCAAAGATGATCTGTTGCTTATTTATAAGGCCTGTCTCCGATCAAACTGTTACATTTGCTTGCCTAAGCCTCTTTTCTAGGGTAATCAGAGACACATCTCTGTAGCAGAGTTGCATTATGTGCAGGCTCTAAAATGCTGAGGGTCAGATACCAAGGATGAGCTTCCCATGTGGTTTTAGGCTTTGTTTGAAACTATTTTGTTTGAATTTTAAAATGGTTGCTCAGAGCTGCAATGACGCCTTGTTTAGGTTTTTAGAAAGCTCTAATTCTGTATATTGGAAACCATTCACCATCTAGGCTGTCTTATTGTGTTTCTACTGGCAATACACCAGTGCTGAATGTTTATTAGAATAGGATAGATAATTGTTGGCATGACAATCAGCCCTCTCCCTTTCATCCCAGATGTTTTAACTATAAACTGACTTGTGTTTCCCTTTATTATGTTCCTGTGTGAATATTCAAATTTCTCAGACTGATAATGGTTATCGGTGTTCGTTATAAAAGTGAAAGTAAACTGTCATGGATTGATCAACCTGTCATTTTCAGGTGCTGCGTGGTGAGAGGGAAGCAGTGGGTGCGGCATGCTGAGGCCACTCCCCCGGGCTCAGGATGAGTGTCAGAGATGGCGCTGCCACCATGGCAACGAATGCAGGTGGAGGAGGAGGGGGAGGTGGACCAGCTAACCCTAACGATCATGATGGCCGCTCATACATGCTCCAGATCTACCCACGGCTGGCCTGCCAGCCCTCCACCTGCTGCAACCTAGGGTGAGTGTTCCACAATGTTACTGCTAGTGAATGTTAAATTAGTATCAACAGTTTATTTTTTAGCTATGATGTTGTTGAAAAGATCAGAGGACTTTATATGAAACTCTACATTTTTATGTAGCGTTCCAAATTTATTAAATAAAGGAACTGTTGTAAGTCAGTCAGTTAGTAATTATTTTTATCTACTCTTCAGAGTGCAGAAGGATGCAACAGCTGCTTCTGTAATCTCGGACGCTGCCACGGCACTGGGGCTGGACCCCGGCCGCCTGTATGTGCTGGCAGAGGTGAAGGAATCTGGTGGGGAAGAGTGGGTGCTAGAGGCGGGAGACCTGCCGGTACAGAGGTTTCTGCTGTGGCCTCGGAAAGCCCAGGAGCAACACCCTCAGAGCCTTGGCTTTTACTTCTTACTACAGGTACAGTTGACAGCACTCATTTCACTTTGCTGTCAGACATGGTGGATGTGGACCACAAAGAGAAGTCCTACCACAGTCTGACGATTGCATTCTGCTTCCTCCTGCTCTCTCTTCCTCTTTGTTGCCATTTCAGTGAGAAACAAAAAGAAGTAGTCAACCTAGGTAACATAAACTAACAAAAAATTTAACTAAATTTGCTACATGCAAAATGTTTCCCAATGTCTTTTCAACCTTCTTAGCACAATATATAACAGGAGCATTTGTAAGATCGGTATCATTTGGGCTTGTCCCAGAATATTACAACTATCTCAGAAAGACTGTGTGTGCAATTAACTGTTTCACAATCTTTTTTCCTTTCCGTTCCCTGATCCAGGAGAGGAACCATGATGGCTCTATCCATTATGTCCACCTCCCGTCTGTATACACAGAGCAGGAGGCACAGCGGCTAGCTGCCAGAGGCTTCCTTCCACCTCCGCAGGATGACTTTGCAGACCTCTGCAACCTCCCCGTCCTCAATGAGGACAGGATATTAAATAACCTGCGCACACGCTTTTACAAGAAAAAGATCTACACCTATGCAGGCAGCATCCTCATCGCCATTAACCCCTTCAAGTTCCTGCCCATCTACAACCCAAAGTATGTTAAGATGTACGAGAACCACCAGCTGGGCAAACTGGAGCCTCATATTTTTGCTATCGCAGATGTGGCCTACTATGCCATGCTCAGGAAGAGGGTCAACCAGTGCATTGTCATCTCTGGGGAAAGTGGATCAGGCAAGACCCAGAGTACCAACTTCCTGATCCACTGTTTGACTGCGCTCAGCCAGAAGGGCTATGCCAGCGGGGTG
Organism: Seriola lalandi dorsalis; assembly: GCF_002814215.2. Classification (NCBI taxonomy): domain Eukaryota; kingdom Metazoa; phylum Chordata; class Actinopteri; order Carangiformes; family Carangidae; genus Seriola; species Seriola lalandi. The sequence goes on from NW_019522683.1 coordinate 288,151, forward strand.
GAAAGGACCATACTGGGGGCTGGACCAGTCCTGGAGGTAAGATGCTAATAATGTGACAGTAGGGTTGGAAAAAAAATGTTCTGTGTCTACACCACCGATCATTTTGGCTCACTATTAGCCCATCTTGAGGTATTTGGCTGGACTGCAACAGCTGGGCCAGACCTATAACTGAGAATGTCACTGACTGACTGACTGACTGACTGACTGACTGACTGACTGACTGATGAAGTTTTGGTCGGCAGGCCGACTGTCAGCTTCCCCCTTGGCCTTTGCTCTTTCAAAATGATTTGGCATGAACAGTCTCTATTACGTCAACAGGAGGGTGTTTACAGGCAGTGTTGCTAACTTAACTTTTTGGACAAAATTTTGTTACTTTCCGTTGAAGAGAGTTGTTAGTATTGCCACGCAAAGTAGAGCTTTACCTCTGCAGGCACCCCTCTCTGTTCTGACCACTCAGCAGCTGAATGAGTGTCTTACTTTCTCTCTGTGTGATCATTTTAAAAGTAAATATAACAGAAAAACATGTAAATGAGAACAGCTTTATTGGAATCTAGCTGTTTTAAAATACTGTATATGTGAGCACACAGAGAGTAGGAGATAAGCACTCAGATAAAGGGATGAAACTGGCCGTCACTAGGCAGAATGCAAATACAATGTAATGATGTAATGAATATGCTAATTAGTGTATTACAATATTGAACAACATTTATCAACTTCTTGAGCAGAAATTAGCTACTTGAAATATGTTGTTTACAGAAGCGCCACAACAGTTTTCAACTATGTCTTCAATTTTGTGCTGAGGCGTCAGCATTTTCTGAAATGCATTTTGAATCAATCAAAAGGCATTGTTATTTTGATGAAGTCATATCCAATAATGACAGTGCTTCCTCAAAAGTGACTCATTATGTTGCCATGCCATGCAAAAGCACACACACACACACACACACACACACACACACACACACACACACACACACACACACATACACACACACACTGGCATAGGTGGCAAAATACACTGAGTTCTTTATATTCTGTGATTATTTTAGGGGACAGTAATCATAAAACATTATATGAAAGTATCAGATCCCATTCAGTACTGAGCAAATGTGGCTGTTACTCAATTGCACTTTCGTACATGGGCTGAACTGACGGGGGATATGGTAGTCTGTATTCAGTGTAAAAGACTATAATACAAAGACTATGGTTTACCCAGAAAGAAGAAATGAAAAAGAGGATGGGAAGTTGCGCCATTAACCCTTTCATGTGGCCCCTTGCCTTTGAAAATGCTGTGGGAATCTAGAAACGATAGAGCTGTTTTTTGGTTCCCTCTACGTACTTTTGAACAAATACTGATGTTTCTGATTGTGTACTTGTAATGCAAGTGCTAATCTTGGTCTCTTTTTCTAAGTGATTGTGAAACACCATTTTCTGGGTTAGAAAATTTTCACCATTTTCATCAAAATATGAACAACTTGGATTTCATTTGGCTGTTGTTGACCAGGCGCTGGTATTTCTTTGCTGCTGTTTCGATCAGGTGACTGTGCTCCTCTTCCTGCTTTCGCCTCTGAGAAATTAATGCTTGTACTGACTTGCTTTCTGCAACCACTGAAACGACAGAATAAAACAAAGCTACTGCCAAACTGAAACTGAAAAGTTTCTGTAAGTTACAAATAGCTAGTGGAAAAATATCTATCAGTACATTATAAAAACACATTTTTCATTTGCATTATTTTCCTCTCACTGCAGTGGGGAATAATTTTATATTACATTATAAATAATTTTATAAGGCCAGACCCACAGTCGGTTCATCTGAGCCATATGGACTGTTGACTTTGCTTGGTTGTCTGACTAACCAGAGTGAGTTATTATCTGAATGATACGCAGGAAATGCCAGTGCTAAACAGATGAAATTAATTAATTGTATTATCTATAAAATGTCAGAAAATGGTGAAAAGTACTGGTTATAATTCCCACAGCTCAAAGAGATGTATTCAAATAGCTTATTTTAACCAAAAATCCAAAATGCTCAGCTTACTATCACATACATGTGACAAAGAAGAGCAGCAAATCTTCACATTTCAGAAGCTGGATGCAGAGGACATGGCTGAAAATGATTATTCGACATCAACTATAAAAAAAATAATAGTGCATAACTTTGTATGCTAACATGCATTTGGAAACAGATATTGTGTGGGATGTTACCAGTGAGTGAAGGCATCTGTCTGTCAGGCCACTGAGGGTGTCTTTATGCTGCAGACAGTTAAATGGCCAGGGCTCATTGCAAACTACAGCTCTCTGTGTTTGGTGACAAAAGAGGCACATACAAATATGTGCAGGCATGTAGACATCTGTTAGCTTTTACATTGTTTAACAAGAAATGGTTGCATTATTACACAGTATTGTTTTTGCTTGAGTTTAATCCTTGAGCTACGTGGCAAAGAACAGACTTGACTTCGTTTTATTTATTTTTTTATCCCTGTAATGAGAAACGGGGTCTCTTCCACTTTCACATATGGAAGAATTTACCTCTGGTCAGACCTCAAGCAGGGTTATTATTGTGAAGTCATTTTCAGCATTCACATCTCTCCCACTCTCTTGTCACTCCATTGTGAGTGTTGTCTCACATTGTACTCTGCAGGACTCCATCACTGGAGATTTAACTCAATTTATTATGCATGTCTTCAACACCATGGATTATTAGACCACCCTGCAGGTTCTGCCTCTGCAAAGTTAAGCATAATGTTTTGTGGGTGTGGTGCACTAGGTGGCATGAAAGTGTGTGACCCCAGGCCATGTTATAATTTAGAGTGCTTCCTGTGAGCGATATAATCTGGATTTATGTTTGTTATTTGAGATAATATAGAGTGACTTGAGATAGAAAAAGATAAAATGAAGTTCTTCCTGAGTGCCTCTATCTCTGAAAAATCACCTGATGTACTTAGTTTCAGTGTAATAGCCTTCCTTGGAGTGGGGAACTAACTACTCTCAGGCTAATCTGGAAGTAAATCTCTACATATTTTTCTGTTTTATTTCAAAGTAGTGTGGCTAAAAATAGCCTTTTAGCCAGAAAAGCCCTATGTGGAATGTGGTTTATTCAAAGTACAAAACAGTGCTGAAAAGTAAAAACCTCCTGATCTGTAAAAGTTCAGTGGAGCACACAATACTTGGGAACAGAAAAACACGAAACAGAAGTTTGATGAGAATTGGCCACAAGCAGTTGGCTTGAGTATTAAGGACAAGAACACAGGGTTGGCAACTACAGTAGGTTTTCAGCCATGGTGTATCCATCCATCATCTGTCATATCCCTATCAACTCCACTCCCTCTGACTCAGTACTGGAGCTTTCACTCACAGAACTGCTGCGCCTTTTAAGATGCATGTGAATAAGCAGCATCTGAAAGCGTCGGCCCCTTGATGTGTGTCAGTCTGTCAGAGTCTTTGGTTCCAGATGGCTGATGGAGGGAAGAAGGAGGAGGTGATGGAGAGATTTTCCCCTCCATCAGCAGAGTTCTGGTCCCTTTGGCAGACGCACTGCCACTCTGCTGTTCGCTCCCAGAATGCAGTGTGCATGTTAGCCTAGTCCAGAGCTGTGGTTGCAGGGGCAGACAGGGCGACGGGTTTGGTCTTTGCTGGCCTGGTCAGTGGAGGAAGTGGAGACGGGATTTCATGTGTGACCAGTCTGTCCATCATCCTAGCTGTTGAACAGTTGTACATTTCCTCTTGAAGCATTATAGCATCCATTATCCATTATAGGGGAAGGTTTCAGCATGAAGGCTGTTGCTTTTAACGTTTTTTTATGTGCCAAGAGACTGTCCTACTTAGTTATGTGAAAAGACTCTTGACAACACCCGGCAGTTTTTGCAGCACGCTCATAAGATGGCTGACATGAAACAAAAGTTGCTTTACAGAGGAAGCAATAAAAAGAAATTGTCTTTCCTGCAGCTTCTCTTCACACAAATAGTCTACCTCTGGTGGTTCCTGCCTGACAACTTCCAGCCAAGGCATTATAAAATGAGTGTAGAATTCTATTTTTAGGCAGGTTTACTAAAATGGAGGAATTTCACTTTGACCGAGGGGTTTTATTTGATTCTTTTTTTTGTCTTGCAAGCTGATCAGGTTACAGTGGTGGAAAATGCAAAGCGTGTGTGAGCGTGAGTGTGCGTGTGTGTGTGTGTTCAAGCTATAGGGGAGGTCTCCAGGCCCGGGTCACATTTTGAGGAGATGAGATCATTGTTTGTGGTGCTGGCTGTGGGCTGTGTTGCTGGCAGATTGAATGGCCCCAACCTGAAACCATATTGGAAAGCCTCTGTCCTACTTTAATGCATTGTACCATTTTTTTAAATTCTATATTCTATTCTATTCTGTTCTATTGATTCCCCTCCTTTGTTGGTAAAAGAGATTGTACTTAATACCTTCTGCAGTTTGAACAAATAGGGTTTCTACCTGCAGAGCAGTTCACCAGCTCACTTGTGAACTGGTCCAACTGGTTTGATCCTCTGTTACGTGGCACTTTTGGTGTCTCTGTTTTCTTATGCCAGGCTTTGAAGACTATTTATTCTTAGTCTCAGCAAGGCCCTCCTCAGTGGCAGAAAGGTCGCTGACAAATGGCAGGAAATATATTGGAGTTATGTGTCAATAGTGAAGAAATATGGATCTAGTTTTTCTAATCCCATTGTATTTATTTAAGAAAACTGTTAAACAGATGTTTCCTTGATTTGTGTTCTAACAATAGGTTTGAAATATACTCGATTTTATAATTCATGTAATGCTTCATCCATGCTCTTAAAACTAAAATCTGGCAAATTTAAAGCTTTGTAATTGCGTGGGTGAAGAAGAGAGAGAAAACTGCAGTATCACAAGCCTAAAAAAAGAACAATTCTGCTGTAGTCATTGAAATGGATGAAAACAAATCCTGTGTGGCCTGACTACATTATTGTATATTGTATTTGGGAAGATATGAAAGCAGCCATATAAAAGATTAGAAGATAGAGTCTATACATTTTTTGGTCTTTCACAGCAACGTCTTTCACTTCATCATCAGAACTTACTTTGGATAAAAGCTTGATTTAGTTATTCAGGGCAGTATGAGTTATTTCTAACATGAAAGGAAGTTGTTTTGGCCAGACATCTCTGACCACACCTTGCTCATAAACAGTAAAAACCTTTGATGTCAGGTATGTTGTAAGTCTTTTTTTCTCTCTCCTGTTGGGTTCTTTAAAATATTAATTCAAATGTTCAGTCACTTATAGATAATATAAGGCATTGTTACTAAAGCTTAACCTGCTAGTTGTTACACATTCCTGTTAAACCTCTCTTGCTAAGTTCCCAGTCTCCTCGTTTTCACTCCGTCTCACTGCTTCAGACAGGAAGTGCCTATCATCCGGAACCCTCTTTAACAGGAAGCAGCTACGACACGGGAAGTAGCAGCAGTAGTTCTCGCTGCCTCTAGCTCAGAGCCTTCAGGGGTGTGGATAGACCAAAGAATTGTATTGTTATACAGGAAGTTCAGAGGAGTAGCTGGCCATTCTGTCTGCTGATCCATTGTTTATCTCTTAGTTATGGGTTGCACCTTTTTATTCCTCAGCTATATTTGGTCAGGCTGGGTGGCATTGTGTGTGAGTCTGGGAAAAGCTGGCATTACACACACACACACACACACACACACACACACACACACACACACACACACACACACACAAGTCCTTACTGTAATCACATCATACAGTATCATATTGAAGAGTTGGACATGCTTTTCCCTACCAGACCAAATACAGCTTACTTGTAGCAGTATGCTGCAGGCCACTTCAGGGTCTATTCATGGTACTGTGACCACACCACAAGCTGGAGTTTGATGTGGTACCCATCTAGACATGGGTGGAGCTGCTTGAAATGACTCCAATCTGGTAAAACACCAGACCACAAGAGGAGCAAAACTGGTGCTTGAAAACTTAATCCAAACTACTCTGTTTTTTTGTTGTTTTGTTGTTTACACACTAACATGTAGGAACACAGGGGGTTAACAAATAATGTATAAAAACTTTAACTTTCAACCATTTAATGTGCTTTGACAGCAACAAGTGTTTGTATATTAGAAATATAATGAATACAAACACAATCCATTTTTCTTTTTAAAACAGCAAAGATCACACTTTGTTAAGATAAATACAACTTAAGAGATCAGAAAGTTGGTGGAGTGGTTTCTAATCGAGTCCAAAAGGCAGATTTAAACAAAGTAAAGGGTATGAATCCAGCAGGCCTCTCTGCGAGAGTTTGTGTGTCAAGTCACCTACTTTAGGGTATGGGGGAATTTTGTCAGTTGCCCAAAATGTTGATGCTGCAGAAGAATTATAATTTGTCTTCTATAGTCCATTGCCATTGCGAGCTGCAGAAGTTGGTTATTAATTGTGACACCGCTCATGATGTATATGCATGATGTTGAAATGTCTGTATGGTAATGTCTGTATTCTCAGACTCAGCTCTGTCCAATACAGAACGGCTCGATAACGCTATTGATTTGTTCAGTTTGTGATAACTGTTCTTGTTTTTCACTGCATTGAGTCTTTGTTGGTTTTTTTTTAGATTTTTAGATGTCCCTAATATATAGACAATTGTGCAGTTTATTATGAAAATGAAATTTAGGTACAGCTGATATGCCCTTTGTTATATGTTGCTTTGTGTAACTGTGATGAAGCTTATATATGAATGTGAGTGCATGGAAGCGTCTGATCTGCTTTCCAGCCTTTGCTTACAATAGCGATCATCTGTTACAATCAACTCTTGCATACTGAAGCAGTTAGTTTTTTCTCCCAACCACCACTACCACCACTTTATTTTCACTATACTGTCATCTAACACCAGTTTGTTTCCACAGTAGTTTATTTACTGCTATGTAGTTGTCTTGTGATAACTTGCCTAATACTTGTCACACTATCTTTATTGTGTTGGAATTCATGACTTTGCCAAAGTTATTCTGTTTACCACAATGTTTAACGGAGAAAAGCAGCAAATCCCCACATTTGTGAAGCTAGAACAAGCATATATTGGGCATTTTTGCGTGATATATTACTTAAGCCTTTGGTTCTCAAAGTGGGGTCCGGGGAGCCCTAGGAGTCCTTGAGGGGTCTCCTGGGGGTCCCCAGCAAAAAGGGGAATAATTTATTTCCACATTTTTTCAATCGTAACACAATAACAGAGTGTATGACTATTTTTGTCATGGGTTTCATACACTTTCTGTAATAAAACATCTAAAAGCAAAAATATTATCGGGGGGGGGTCTTGGGACAAAATCAAATCGAGGTCAGTTTAGGGGTCCTTGACATGAAAAAGTTTGAGAACCGCCGATTTAAGCATTCAGTGGTCTGTTGATTTTCTTGTAATCTACTAATTGATCAATCTCCCAGTCCTTTCATCGCTAAAATCCTTTTATGTAAATCATCTACCGTGTGAAAATGTCATCCAACACTTGATCAGTCTTTCAGTGGACTGCAAGTCATTTCCCCTGAAACAGGACTGCCATGTCATGCTGTTGAAGACAATAAATAAAGAATTTAGAAATATTTGCCTCTGACCTTCATGCAGTAAATTCATGAAGTGGTTCAGTATAACCGCATTCACTGGGACATTCACCATTATTGAATTGAAGCACCAGCCCCTCTGAGCGCTATTGACGCCATTATTGTACCTCAAAGAATCAATTCTTTGTTAACATTTCAGTTGAGTTAAGCTCGAAGGGTTTAAGTGTAGTTGGTGGGATATGATGGCGGCTTGAGGCAAGGCCAAACATAGAGGAGGAACTGTGTAGAGACGTGGTTGCAATCAATCACTGCCAACATCATGTGATTTCACCAAAGCATTTTTCACATTTAGGTCAACAACAAACAGTGATTATTTTGTCACCAAGTACCGTTGGTGTTTTGCCTCAACATTACAGCTACCAGTGATTATATAGCTCATTGCCCTGCTGCTTTGTTCCCCAGTTTAACCTGTAATTGAAGAGTATATCAATATAAGTTGGGTTTAAAGAATATGTCTGATATAGTTGTGGGTGTAAAGTGTCTGCCGCTGAATGAGTGAGCATGTCCACCTAGAGGTTTGGTCAGTTTTTGCATGAGCGCCTACCGTTGTGCTCTGTGAATGTGGGAACTGTTTTTGTGGCGGTTGGACTATTTAGAGTCCTTTTGTGAGCGTATCCATGCTGTAGTGAGGTGTCAGTGTCAGGCCCTTGGCAGCGCCTGTGGAAACATTTAACTGAAGCTCTTTTGAGCAGCTAGACTTTAAAGGATGCAATGCTTCGATCTTATACCAATAAGACCTAGTACCCAAGCACAAACGGTAGTTTTTACAAAAAGGTTTTTCTCCTTTCTCTCAGTTTTGACATCAATAGGCATGTTGAAATTATGCCAGAAAAAAAAATCTAAAACCTGTAATACTCTCAGATCATCACAGAGGTGACCACAGGGGGAACTACACAAAGCTCAGGGGAAGTATGACAACTCATTGGCTGTAGAAGGTTGCTTTCCTAGTAGTCAACAACAGCACGACAAATTGAATTTGCTCTTTCTGTGAACATCTAATCTTGTATGCACCATCAGACCATTTCCTTCCACACATATTTTTGTTTGTTCATGTTTGTACAAGTTTATGCTAGGCCTAACATATAATGTCTTTTTAAAGTATATAATTTATACTTTCTCATTTCTGCCCCACTTGCTTGTTGAGACAAACGGCTCATAAACTGCACTGTTCTAGAGACACTCCCCTAGATTGGTTTGAAAGGAGAAGTGTGTGTGTGTGTGTGTGTGTGCGTGTGTGTGTGGGGTGGGGGG
>NW_019522683.1:296998-318202 GCF_002814215.2 Seriola lalandi dorsalis
GGGGGGGGGTGGCTATATGGGGATGTGAGACTTCATTCTGGTAGGTCTGGCTCTGAAGTGGAAATGTACAGGGGAATGGGCTACCAGAGGAAAAAGGAATCTGTTAAGACAGCATCGGACATCATCAGATAGTCAATGCGCACATGTACACACTGCTGGTTGCTGAACTGCCCTGCTATCTGTTTCTTGCCCTTACTTTCTCTCTCTCCATCTCTCTTTCTCTCTCTCCTTCTCACTCTCCCTTCCTTCTTTTTCTTCCATAAACTGCTTAAGATATCCTGTATTTCGTAAGAATGCAGATTAGATCACATTTTTCCATTGACACAGTTTGGCAAGCTGTCGCTCCGCTTCCTCATACCTGCTGAGCTCTCCAGCCAATTAGATCACTTGGTAATGGGCATGTTTGAATACGAATGATGCTGTGACATGTTTAGCATTCCCCTCCATGGTGCAGCAGCCTGGGCTTTGCAGAGATTTCCCAGGGTTTTGTGCTTGGCTGCAATGTTTGTCGAGTGGGGGTGATCAGAGCAGTACTGGGCACAGCGGGCAGCATTGAGCAGTGACACTTTGGAGTATCAGCGCTAAAAACACACTCAACTGACCTTCAAATCTACAACATAAGTGATGGCTTTGTACTCTTTAAACACAAGCAACATTTGAAACAATTGCTCAATTTTACACATTATATGTTGACATGCTAAACATGTAACTGATCATGCACTTCAAATAGTATGTGGTATACACACACAAGCAGAAAAAAGAGTGTGTGGGTAGGAGCCTTGTCTGAGCAAGTCCAGGTTAACTGAAGATGGATAATTCTGTACCGATAAGAAAAAAACTGAGTATCTCTTTCATCAAGCAACAACTCTTGCCTCATACTTCCCCCAAGTCTCAAAACTATTTTAATATCACATTTGGGTTTCAAGATTTTAGTGCACTTAAAAAATACAAGAAAAGAGCTAAAGAACTGATCCAAGGGTCTTTTGGAGCAGAGGACATTAAAGTCAGTAAACAGTTCATCCTAAGGAATCTCAGTCAGACCCTGTAGGTGTGTGTATGTGTGTGTATCTGTTTGTACCCTAACCACCACTAATCATCCTCAACACCACTGTATCAAATTCACCCTGCAACTGCTCTGGGAGACACAATGTAGCTCCTATTTAACATGCACTGAGTCAACTTCCCCTGCGGTGGCCTTTTGTTGAATGTCTGTGTGTGTGTATCTGTCTATCTGTAACCATGTGAGCATGTGCATCATGAAGAAAAAAAGAGAGCTATTCTGTTACCGTATCAGTGTAATAAACAGGGCCCCTCATCGAGGCCTGGTGGTTCGCCTCTGTGTGCCCCTGCCTGGGTTAGCATTAGCCTGGGGCCTGCAGAGAAACCCTGATCCTCTCTGTTTCTGTTTCTGGTCTGACACTGCTATACAGAACGGCTGCCCCAACCTCATTTATCATCACTGACCTATGCGCTTTCTCTCTTTTACTCACTCGTACACGCACACAACAGAGTGAGGGGGAAAGAAAAGAAAGAGATGAATGGGAAGAGAGTGAGAGGAGGGCAAGAGGGGACAACGAGTTGCAGATGCTCGCCCCCTCCCAAGACCCCCAACATACACAAACACACAAGCATGCACATACACACACACACACACACACACACACACACACACACAGTCCCACCCCCTTCCGTGGTCTCAGCTGCTGTTTAAAAACAAGATTGAACCCCTGGACTATCCAGTTTCTTTGTTGCCATGGTGATTAGTTGTTGTTGACTTCAATAAACATGCTGACTTGAAGGTGCACTCCAATTTTGCACTCAAATTTCTTCCATATAAGGTTTGAAACTCAGCACTGTTCACAGTTTGGTATTGAAACATCAACAGTGAACAAAGCTTAAAAACAAGCCTGATACGATGCTCTGAAAATGTAAACAGCTCTGCATCTGTCTTCTTCTCTGTGTTTTGTCTCAGTCTTACATCGGCTTTTGCATCTTAATCAATTACCTGACTGACTGATTTAGATAAATAAACAAATAGATCAAGATACATTGAGAGGAAACAAAGCTGTGGTGATTATTGCATTAATCTGGAGAGGTTGTTGGTTGATTTAGAAATGCACTGTATGTTATTATGACTTTACCCCTTTAAATCTAACTTGTGTCTGTTGTCTTTGCCAGGCCTTTGGCAACGCCAAGACGGCCCACAACAACAACTCCAGCCGTTTTGGGAAGTTCATCCAGGTTAATTATTTGGAGAGTGGAGTGGTCAGAGGGTGAGTAATTAACACCAGTTGTATGTTTGTGTATGTGTGTCTTTGCAACCAACCTCTCTCAACAAGGCCTCATACAATGTCAAGTCGAAGCCACCGTTGCCTTAATCTGCTCGACATACAGGGACATTTAAATGATCATTTTTGTGTTCTGTATCCTCCTCCTGTTGCTCGTCATCATGATCTTGTACCTCTCTACAGACTAATATCTTCCTCTTAGCTCTTTTTATGACTGGTCATGTGCTTCCCCCTCTGTGTAGTGTGTGTGCGGGCTGAAACTTTCAACCACTAGCGTGTCCTTCCTTTTTTTCTCTGCAGTCAGACTCTGGTTCGGGGCCGCATCAAAGTTTGGTCAGCTGTGTCACTTCCTCATTTCCTCATCAGGAGAGGGGAACAGCTGTTCAATACAGTGTCTTTAAAAAAAGACAACACTTTATGCTAAAACTGAGTCTGAGTCAAAGGCTAAGGGCTACAGAGAACATTCACCACAGTATTCAGACTATAGACTAACAGGATGACATTTTTTTTGCACTTTTGTGTATATGCAAAAGTGCCATGCTAGAAATAAAATTTGATTTGAAACATGTAAATGTCTGTAGTTACAGCTGCTAACCTCCACATTAAGTGCGCATCCCCAAACTGATTATCTCCTAATGCCACCAGGTCTCATCATGCTCTATTGAATTTCCTACCCTGAGAACGGTTTGTAATCCAATCATGGGAGTTGATTTTAGGTGGTTGGGGCTTTTCTATGCTACAAAGTGAACTCAGAAAAGGAAATACTAAAAACGAACATCTCAAATAATTTACCATCACCTTACGTGCTAGTGTAACCTCCTGCTTCACATCAGTAAAGCATTCAGAGGGCCATCACAGCCCTGCTCTGTAAACTTAACAAAGGCTGCCTGTCTATCTCTCCATCTCCAGTGGCAGCCATTCAGACAGTCAATAGAGGAGATTAACAAAGGGAAGGCTGCTGTTCCGCTCTGCTCTGCTTTCCGAGCGGACTCGCTAACTGACAGACGGGATGTTTTTATGCTCTCTCTCTCTCTCTCTCTCTCTCTCTCTCGCACACACACGAGCACACACACTGTTGCTTACTCTGTGTGCGACTAATCCTTCCTCACCGGGATCTGAGCAAGATGGAGCAGAACCATGAAAAGCAACACCCACTTTAGTGGACATGTAAAAAAGAGGTTGTGTGTGAGTGACAGATGCCTGAGATCTAACATGCACTGTATGTATGAGACTTACCCCTTTGAAATATGCTGACTGATTTACTGTGTAGCCCGTATGCCAGTCAGCTCCTGGCAACAATCCGGTAGATATGTTCTGTTCTCAGATCAGTTCATATGAACAGACAAGACGCCAACCTAACTTTTACTATCACATTCACATATTATTCCCTTTGGTGGCCCCCTTTCAAATTCATCCATCATCCAGTGTTGTTGCTCAGATCACCCTGAGAAAAGCATTTGCAAACATAATATTTATATATCATATGATGTAAAAATAGAACAAGTTCACAAAACAAAATTTTAAAAAAAAGCGTTTGCAGGAAACGGTGGTTCAGATGTCTAGTTTGGGGAACTAAATTTTTCAAAAAGATGCAGCATCAAACAGTAACCTCTCACATGGCTGATAATTCTCTGGCTATTCATAGATGTTTCAAAAGCCTTTGGTACAATTGACGCCTGTACAGGATGCCTCTAACTGGTTCAAGAGGTATTTAGGGGACAGGCATCAGTGTGTTAAGGTATTCAGCCTAATTACTGTCAATTACTCAGGATGCCACAAGGCTGCCTCCTTTCAAAAACATCAAATACATCTTTAAATATATATATCTTTAACTTGCTTGGTTAAAAAAATCATCCTTACTCTTTGTAAGATAAGGTTAAATAGTACACGTGAGTGTTTCTGTGATCTTGAACAATTAAAGGAAATCCCGAAATTTTTCGTAATATTCATAAAAAGTCAGGGGTTTTTTTGCGTAGAGGTTGCAATACAGAGTGTTCTGAGAAAAAACAGAAGGGGAAGCTAGTGTACCAGTAGAGTAGATAATATGTCTATAGTTGAGGCATCAGTGTTAGCAGATGGGCAGCATGATGTTTCTCACAGCACAGCTCTATTCATAGTGTATCATGAAAACTGGCGTCAGTGTTGTTTTTGCCTGGCTATAGAAAAAACAACTCTGACTTATAAAATCTGATCTAGACAAGTTTATGGCCCTGGCCTAGTGTAGTGGGTAAATACCACTGCTTTTAAAGCAGCATATCTCATGACTGCAGTGGTCTGAAAGCATACCTCTCTCCCTGCAGTAGCCTTCCAGTCTCCTCTGTCCATCTTTACTATACAAGAGAATAAAATAAGTTAATACCAGGGTTGTTTTTGTTGTGTGTGTGAGTTGCTATGCGGCGTGTGTGATGTGCTATGCAATCCATCCAACCGTATCTGCAGCTTTGTTCACTCTTTGATTGTTCTCAACATCTGCCCTTACTTGCCATCCTGCTCCTCCCCTCATTTTTTATTAAAAACTCACTTTCACATATGACCTGAAAATACACGCGCGCACACACACACACACACACACACACACGGACAGAGCTGAGTGACCTTAGTGTTAAGTGATTCATGGTCATTGTTTTCCTTGTTCCTCTTTTTCCTTTTCCTATTTACTCCCCCTCCCTATCTTCCTCTCTGCCCTTTTTTTTATAGGGCTGTGGTGGAGAAGTACCTCCTGGAGAAGTCTCGTCTGGTCTCCAGAGAAAAGAACGAGAGGTGAGTAGGGACAGGCAGGGTCTCGACCTCTCACCCCCACTGACCTTCATGGGGCCCTCTGTACAAACATGGGGAGTTTCCCCTTGGGGCCTGTGATGGTTGGATATGAAGTTCAACTTCATCAAGTCTTTGACTTTACATGTTCATCTAAACACTTGCACACCCAATTGCTGACATATTCAAACACTGTAGACTGAGATATTATAAGAAAAAAAATCATTCATCATGTCGTCACTCCCTCTTCTGTCACATCACCCATGCCTTTGTTACTCACAGTGACATTCACTGCCGACTAGACTCAAGTCAGTTGCAACTTGTATGACTAAGATGCAAACAAATTTTTTGCGTGGGTGCTTTGGTAATTGAGTCAGCCAGTCAGGGTGTTAGGGAAGTGAGAAAATCCTCCACAGTGTTTTAATTTGCTCTGTGATATAGATTTACTGATGAATGAGTCAATAGAAGAAACTGACAGATTTTGATTACCACTGGTTTAATCTGTTGCAACAAAACAAAACAACAAAATAGTTTCTCTATTAAATGTAGCCTTATCCAGGAGGTGTTTGTGGTTTTTCAAGTCATGTTTTATCTTTCCAGTTTAGATTCACACACATACAGATACACACAAGCACTCATGAGAATTTGTCTATTAAACCACAATCTACTGTTGAGCAGCTCAGCTGACTCAGTTGATGCTTTGTATAAAAAACATACTATTGTTGTTTTGAGAACATTATTATTCATTAGTTTCCTGTTCAGATCTTCCCAGCTAGTTTTGGAACGTGTAGTCGCCTTCCATTGACAAACCCGCCTCCGAAACCTTCAGGCGACTACCAGTTCACTGTTAATAACCTAGCCTACAGTTGCTGTTGACAGAGCACCTTACTTGTCTAGTCTGGGAGTGAGTCTACTGTATGATGTCATTGTTTCTTAGTAATAAGTGTGTAAACTCATTACTATCATGTGCCGACGCCTGTCTACCTACCTGCTTATCGATAGCACAAGTGGAAAACTGATATCAACATCACTCCAGCTCAGTCTTCTTTCTAATAGCTTTTTACAATGTGTTGACTCTCGGTTTATCACCAAAACGACGCCTTATTTGTGACCATAAACGTGAAGCTCATATCCACTGATAACTGCTCACCAGATTATAAAGCAAAGAAATGATGGGTGCACATATGAATTGATTAATCCACTGAAGCGTTCGCCGCTGGACTTAACATGCTGCGTCTTGTTTTTTCAGGAACTACCATGTGTTTTACTACCTGTTGTTGGGAGCCTCAGAGGAGGAGAGGAAGGAGTTTAAGTTGCTGCCACCTGAAGACTACTTCTACCTCAAGCAGGTACAGTGATGCCCTGCTGTGCCATCACACCCAGACATCCAGCAGTTTACATCCATTTGATGTAAACCTTAAAAAAAAACAAGAGACTAGAGACTGTTAATGAACTTTAGCCTGTTGTAATGAACTGAGTGGATATGGTATTCATAAACCCCCTCAAGCTTCTGATAAAGCTGCTGTCGGCACTCCTCTTTTACTGCACACATGTGAACTGCATGTTAATCAAGCTGTCTTTGTTCTCTCACTTGTTTATATTCCCCTCTACCCCCACCCTCCTTTTCATTCACCTCTGTTCTTCACCTGTTTTTTTTTTGTTTGTTTTTTTTCCATTTTGTGCTTTTGCTTTCATTCTCTCATCTTCATAGACGCCTACTAACTGTGCGCATTTCCTTGTAGCAAAACTTTAAGATTGAAGATGAGGAAGACCTGCGTCATGACTTTGAAAGGCTGCAACAGGCGATGGAGATGGTTGGCTTCCTTCCTGCCACCAAGAAACAGTAAGCCAATCAGTGATCATGTACAGTGTAGTGTGTGTGTGTAATGTAGAAAAGGGCCTAATGTTCTTCCAGACGTGGTGATGGAATTGTGCTGAAACCTAATGCCAAACCATTTTTCCACTCAGTCCTGGAAACACTTATTTTGGTCTGAGTATTGCCAAAATACCAAAAATATAAGAGACTTTCTAGAGCTCCAACAATACAACAGTAGCTGCATCTAACAGGCTAATGTAGCAGTAAACGAAAGAGAGTGTGCAGATACAATGCTTCAATTCAGTGTGAGTATTAACACATGACAGGACTGAAGAGCAGCAGTGTGTAGAATAGTTACTGCTTGTGTCATATGACTGTATTGTTGTCACTTTATGAAATTTTTATGACTGTGTTGCAGGATCTTTTCTGTCCTCTCGGCCATCCTGTATCTGGGCAACGTGACCTACAGGAGGAAGTCAACAGGCCGAGACGAAGGGTTGGATGTGGGACCACCAGAGGTCCTGGCCACACTCTCTGACCTGCTAAAGGTAACATATTTGTGCGTGACCTTGTGACTCAATACTTCACTGTGTCTTTGAATTGCCTGTGACTGTGGGTGTTCCTCTCAGGTTAAAGAGGAGTTGCTGGTCGAGGCGCTGACAAAGAGGAAAACGGTGACAGTCAATGACAAGCTGATCCTCCCTTACAGTCACTCAGAGGTAGGCACCAGCCATGAAGACATCACCACAACTTGTCATTACTATAATGGCAATATAATTGTGGCCTTGTATGTCTGCTTCTTCCTTATGCCTTTCAGCATCTTCCTCTTCATTGATAACACACATGCTGTAGATCTCTTCTTCCAGTCAGTGTCTAATGTTAAGCATTTTAGTAACCGCTCTATTTTTAAGTCATCACTTGTATACACTTGCCTCCATCTGTCTGCATTTTTTTGTGTGTTGTAATATTATCTCATTCCAACGCACACTTTTAATCTGTACCTGTGCTTGTTTTCGGTTATGTTCATTGAAGTTTTCATCACAATATGCATCATCTCCTCTTTCTCATCAGGCTATCACAGCCAGAGACTCCATGGCCAAATCTCTGTACAGCGCCTTGTTTGACTGGATCGTCCTACGCATCAATCACGCGCTGCTGAACAAGAAAGACATGGAGGAATCTGTCCCGGTGAGACACAGGCGCTGTCACGCAGCCACGCAAAATACATGCAAAACTGCTCTATCTGAACATTATAAAATGCTACAAATATTATTTCCTTCAGGTTGATGATTGTCATGCGTTCCCTTCCTGCTCCTAACTGGTGTTCATGTTTCTGTTTTCCAGTGCTTGTCCATCGGTGTCCTGGACATTTTCGGCTTTGAGGACTTTGAGACAAACAGCTTTGAGCAGTTCTGCATCAACTATGCAAACGAGCAGCTGCAATATTACTTCAACCATCACATCTTCAATCTGGAACAGGTGAGCAGTTTAGTTTTTTTCCCTCGTCCTAAAACCAATGAGAATTTCTGAACGAGACACCACCGGAGGATTTGCTTCCCTGTGATTTTTGAATCTTTTTTGGATTAGTCAATTAATTAATTGTAAAAGAACATCAGTGAAATTGTCAAACTTCCTAGCATGACTTCACCAATGAGCTGGCTCACTAAAATGATCTGTTCTGCCCCGTGCAGGAGGAGTACCAAGCAGAGGGAATCACCTGGCACAACATCGACTACACAGACAACGTGGGCTGTATCCACCTCATCAGCAAGAAACCCACTGGCCTGCTTTACCTGCTGGATGAGGAGAGCAAGTAAGACACAGATACAGATGATTCACTCCGTTTCATTCACACCTTATGGATACGGGTTGGAATTAAGTTGGTTTTGATTCAGTTGCAGCGGCCTATTTACTGTATTTCTTTTCCTTCTTTCCTCTCTCCTTCTCTCTGCACCTTTGCAACAGCTTTCCCCATGCCACAGATGAGACATTGTTAGCCAAATTCAAGCAGCAGCACCAGGGCAACAAATACTTTGTCCCCACTCCAGTCATGGAGCCTGCCTTCGTCATTCGCCACTTTGCTGGAAAAGTCAAATATCAAATCAAGGTAAGCAAGTAGCCACAGGTAACTTGACAAGAGCAGATTCCATTAAATGCAAACAAATGACAAAACAAAAGTTTGGGGGTTTTAAATGACACTCAAATTTAATGTAGACTATTTGTTTGTGTGTTGATGGTGGCTTTTGTAATGTTATCATATGTTTGACCTCACCAGGATTTCCGGGAGAAGAACACGGACCACATGCGTCCTGACATCGTGGCATTGTTGCGGAGCAGTGACCGTGCATTTGTGCGGCAGCTCATCGGCATGGACCCGGTGGCCATGTTTCGGTGGGGCATCCTGCGTGCCACCATCAGAGGAATTGCTGCTTTCAATGAGGCTGGCCGTTCCTGGGCGGCCAAAACTTCAGGTACATTATCAGTCCTACGGCCGACAGCCCATCCTGGATAATATAATCCTAAAACTATCAAATCATAGCTGCATCTTCAGACCACTAGTGCATCGTATACTACAGCTTTTGACTACTGCAGTTTATCTGTAATTAGCCTGTCAGGTCAGCACAGAAACGTGAGGCTTGAGGAGATTTTGACATTTTCTCTACAACTCTCAATCCTCCAGACTATTTTTGTGCTTACAGACGTAGCCCATTGACGTAGGAACCTCTTTATGTGGATTAACAAGATTAAATTAAGACAAAAAACAACAAAAACTGAAGCAGTCATGTGATTCTGATCAATATTCATGCTGCCAGAAAATCCTGCTTATTATTAATACACTGTTTCACTTGTTAATAATGTGTATCGTGTGTTCATGTTTTAGGTGTTGTCCGTCCAATATCCAGAACTCCTTTAGGAGAGCTTCAACGGTCCAATGCCCCAATAGAAAGGATGTACAAGTAAGTAATGTACATAACTGAATATGAAACTTGTCTCACTTGATCTTTGTTGTGTTTGGCTGGTTTTCTAAATGTTAGGTCTCCTTCCTCTGGAAGAACCTTCTCTGCCATAGCACCTGTGGACGTGGAGCAGACTGTTGTTCCTGTTGGATTTGTGTTTAATAACTCTGTTGATCTTCACTCTCACAAAACACAGACTGATTATTTTAAATAGGATCAACTAAATATCCAGCCCTTCATGTGGCTGCCTCTTTGCTTCCACTCATAAACTGCACAGCGACATGTTTCCAGTTTGATGGCCTTGTTAATGGTGAAGGAAATGCTTAAAATGGTTGGTGAACTGTGGACCTCCTCATTTATCTTGTGGTACTGGATGAGATGAGGAAGGTCAATGTCAGACACCTACTGTAAACTGTTCAGCTGAATTATTATATCTCATTTGAACTGAAGCCACAAAAACACATCTTTTGGCATCACACCTGACAGACGAACCTTCCTTCACCTCATCTCAGTATATATCCTCTCCACCCTTTGGTGACTCCAGTGTGTGCGGTTCTCTCCTCTCCCCTCCACAGACGAGCTTCTATGCTCGATTTCTACTTTGATCACTCAGAAGAGCGCCCTCTAGAGGCCTTTGAAGACATCTTTGCTAGCTATGAGAGTAAGAAGTAAGTGAATTTGGTGGACAGGAGAAAAGAATGAAGACATGAGGCAAAGCAGGAAGGAAATGTGCTTTGTTTTTGGTAAAAGATACGGGTTTTCTCCATTCTCCGAGTTTGCCCCATCTTTGATAAAAAATCTGAATCTTTATTTAGCCATTTAATATAACTGATTCTGTTTCTTAAGAGGAAGTTCAGTACACCAGTATAACACAGTACAGTAAAACACAGTACAGCAAAGCTGCCCTTTACTTTGCATTCACTCTCCTCCTTCACTGTATTCCTCATCTTTTCCGTAGCCCTGATAATCTCTTTCCTTTCTCACATTTATTATTCTTGGTATAGAGCACAGGAAGGTGTTTGTGCTGGCCTTCTCTGATTAGCCGCCTGGATTACTTACATCAACTGTGGATGGCTGGAAGCACACATGTATTCATACACGTATAAGGACCTCTAGTCAAATAGACAAAGAGAATTGGTAGAGCTTTCTCAGAGGGGAACAAAAACATGGAGAATATTTTTAGATTGTTGGGCCCCCTGAACCTTGACTTTCTGCTTTCTGCTTTCAGATCTGAAATTACTGGGTTGTGTTTTTTTAAAAAAACGAAAACCTAACCTGATTGTTGACCCTTTAAGCACATTATTGAATGATCCAGTCCCTTTCAGATATGCAATAACTGAAGTGTAGAGGTCAGATTCACTGTGACTCATTTACCGGATATGTTGCCCATTCCTTCACTGCCTTGCCTCCTCTGTTTTCATGGTTATTCATGGTAAGTATAGAAAAGCATTGCATGGACAAGCTCTGAGAGATGGAAAAGTCTCCATATTAACCTCATCGGACTCGGTGTCCAGTGTAACACCAGCCACAATGTAAGGACCATGAATCCCAAAACCTCACCTGTAACAACTTACAGTCACACAACCAGTAACAGCCTCAGCATGGACACAGATGGTCAACCACACTGAACGTCAACTCAGCTCTGCATGTTAACTACCACAGTGGCAGGGATATGGGTGTGAATACAACCCCCACATGCCCCAGTGTCTCTTTGTGTGTGTGTGTGTGTGTGTGTGTGTGTGTGTGTGTGTGTGTCTTTTTTCTGTTTTTTAAAAAAAGGATATGGCAGCATGGTTGGGTGGTCTAGTGTGTCTTGTGGTTTCCACGTACATAAACATGAACAGCGGGAGAATACATTAAGTGGGTTAGTCTTTACGGATGAGTAGAGGGTGAAAGCTGAAGTTTCTCTTGATATCAGACCCCCAACTATCCTGCAGATGTGCATTCTTGTCTTGGGTAACTGTGGTGGTGTGTTTTCCTCTAAGGTGTCCTAACAGTGGTGTTCTGTCACTCCCCGCTTTACGGGTTTGTTTTTGTTTTTTTCCTCCCTTTCCTTCCTCCTTTTGTGGATTTTTCCAATCGTTCTCCTAATTTTCCCCTCCCTCCTCCCCCACTCCCTCCCTCTCTATACTGGGTGTTTGTTTGTGGTGTGATCAGAGACATGCATGCAGAGATCATCAGCTCCATTAAGAACTTGCAGCTGGATGGTGAGGACCCTCGCAAGCTGCTGCAGTCCTGGGGTCGCCTCCGCTTCCCCCGACACATCCTCCAGTGAGTCTGCAGACAGACCTGGCCTCAGCTCTTCTCCAGATCAATCCAGTGTTGTGGGCTCAGGCAGAACATGCTCCTATTAAATTATATATTTTCACAAAAAACGATGTCGACTATCCTAGAATCATTTTATGTTAAGGTTATCTTAAACCAGTTTAACACAACATGCCATGGGTAGTTAATAGTCGTCACATTTATAGCCACTTCTCTAAATGGATCATTAACATCTTGTGATCTTGACAATAAACACACTCCTGCTTCATCAGCAGACGTTACATGAGTGGCTCCCTTTGTAAATAGTATCTAGTTTTCTTGAGAGCTACAGCCGAAACGCCTTAAATACTTACTTCGTTAACTGCTGCATGAACATCGTCAGAAGCCTGTACTGGCATGTGAGGTCTTTTGGAGCGTCTTGTGAAAATATGTCCCAGCGGCCTCGCAGCATGTTACAATTTAGCACAAGTTCTGCAGTCTGACACACAGCAACATAGTGAACATGAGCATACGTTTTTGGGCCCTTTTGATGTGTTGATGAAAGCAAGAGAGCATGTCTGTCTGTATGTTGAGTCTCCGCTCAGATTAGATTTTACTTGCCATCTCCTGCAGCAAACTCCCTCCTCCTCTTCTCCATCACTCTCTCCTTGTCACTCAGTCATGCCTTGCCTCTCTGCCTGTAATTCATTCAGTCTTCCAGGTGCAACCTTTGATTCATCACTGACTGACAGCGCATGAAGAAGTCACCCGTCCGTACTAACCCGGCTTCTCTCCATCCACTGCTCCATTCCATCTTCCTGCCTCAGCTTTTAACACTTCACTCCTTCTAACTCACCCCATGTCTTCTTTTCGCCACAGGAAAAACAAGAGCACCAAACAGAAGCAGCTCATCCCCAAGGTAAACCCGAGTTAAAGACCAAAGATGCCCAGATTAGTTACAGATAAAAAAGAAAAGTCAGATAAAACAACCCAGTTGATTTTATTAGTTTGCAATCATTTTGTTAGAATCGTAATATATGACTGCAAGTAGAAGATTAATTTGCTGTATTACTGCTGTGCAGAGTTTGCTGGACTCTCGGTCTCTGAAGTTCATTGTGGGTCTGACGCTACACGATCGCACCACCAAGTCTCTGCTCCACCTGCACAAGAAGAAGAAGCCCCCCAGCATCAGTGCCCAGTTCCAGGTAAAATCACACAACCCAGCATTGTGCTCATTATACACAGACACTGGGCATTTTACATAAAAACACACCGTATAACAGCAGTCCTGACCATTCAGCAAACCCCGCTCTTTGTTTCCTTCAGACTTCTCTGACCAAGCTCTTGGAGACTCTGAACAAAGCAGAGCCTTTCTTCATTCGCTGTATCCGCTCCAATGCCGAGAAGGTAAGACTTTCTCTTGTTGTTTGTTCCTTAGTATCTTCTCTTTAAATCCTGAAGTTTTCTTCCAGCTTTACAAGAGGAATTGTACATTGATGCAGTGTAATTTCATATACCTCTCTTAAACAGATATTTGATCTGTTCCAAAATGAAGCAAGGGTTTTATTTCACATGATTTTAAATTCAATATAAAATTTGAAGTATGAAAACTATCACAGAATTCAGTAATGTAGAATTCTCAATGTTAAAGATTTGGGTATCTTAATGATAAGAGTATAACCAAATATGCTTACATATGAGCAGAAGGAGATGCACCTGGACGAGGCCTTGGTGGTTCAGCAGCTGCGATACACAGGAATGCTGGAAACTGTTCGTATCAGGAGGTCAGGCTACGGAGCCAAGTACACATTCCAGGTACTGCAAAGTTACTCCCCTTTTTTGGAAAATCCATGTGATAATCACACCATTTAAAATGTCACACCGGGCAATGAAGATACAGTATTTTGATGGTGAATAGAAGTTGATACAGTGGCCTGCAACAATATTACAAACACACGACGTTGATGTTAAGTCACTTAGAGCTGCTGCCTTGGTTTACAGTTTACAGAGATGTTGGAATTGTTTCAGTGTTTGTAAAATACATACTGTTTAACACTCCTCTCTTGAACAGTCCATTCATTTTCTTTCCCCTGCAGGAGTTTATCGAGCAGTTTGGAGTTTTGCTGCCAAAGAACGCCACTGCCTGTAAAGAGGACATCGCAGTGCTGCTTGGGAAGAAGATGGGCCTGGACCCCACGACATTTCAGATAGGCAAAACCAAGGTACACTGTTCATACTTTCACTTCATCTTACAAACCCAGATTCTTGTCTGCATCTGTTTCTACTCAATTTTGAATGTGATTACACTAAATTCTGCGTTTCTCTGTGTTCAGGTGTTCTTGAAGGAGCTGGAGCGACAGCAGCTGCAGGACACGCTGCACAAGGATGTCATGCGTAAGATCATCTTCCTTCAGCGGTGGTTCAGAGCTCGTCTGCAGAGGAAAGAGTTTCTGGACATGAGACAGGCAGCCAGCTTGATCCAGGTAGATGATGCAACATTACATTTTTTTGGGGGGTGTCATGTCAGTATAATTCATTTTATTTTGATAGTTTTGTTCATTTTTAATGATAAACAGAGAATTTAAGTACAGCTGTGATATTCTCTCTCCTCTCTCTTAGCGTTTATGGCGTAGGTACTGCAAAGAGGAGCAAATGCGACGTGCAGCCACTTTGATCCAGGCTGTGTGGAGAGGGCACAGACAGAGATTGGAGTTCCACCGCCAAAGACAGGGCGCTACCAAAATACAAGCCCTGGTCAGAGGCCACTCAGCACGCAGGAGGTAACAACACAGACTGCCTGTGTCTCCATAATAACTTTTGTACAATAACATAATACTAAAAGTATGGTCTAGAACAAGTTTGCTGGACCTTTGATGGACATGCAATGCTCTAATAACATTTGTAAAAGACATGGTCGGCTGTTATATTTATGTTTTGTATTTTTACAGGTGTCAGTCCATGCGTGAGGTTAAACAGAGGGAAGAAGAACAGGAAAGAAGGAGGAGGGAAGAGGAGGAAGAGGTGAGGCGAAAAGCAGAGGAAGAGGAGGAAGCAAGGAGGAGGATGGAAGAAGAAGCAAGCAGAAAAAAAGAGGAGGAAGCAAAGAAGAGAGCAGAAGAAGAGGAGGCAGCTAAGGAAGCACAGAAAAAGAGAGAAGAAGAGGAGAAAAGACAGGCGAGAGAGCCTCAAACAAGAGAAGATCCAGATATAGAGCTGGTCACAGAGGAGACGCTGGATGATGCTGTCCAGGAGACTCGGGAGGAGAGAGGAGAGGAAGAAGGAGAGGTAAAAACAAGCTCACATACAGAGGAGGATGAACAGGACAAGGATGAAGAGCTGGAGGAGGATGAGGAATTAAATTTGGAGACCAACGGTACTCTGGCTGAGGCTGGACCCCAGCTGGATGAGGAGGAGGAGGAGGAGGAAGAGGAGGAGGAGGAGGAAAATTCAGAGATCCAAACACTAGGACAGTCAGATTCAAAACCTGGTCTGCCCTCTGATGGCGTCACCTCCAACGCACTGGAACCCACATCTCCAGGTCAGGCGTCAGATGACCAGGCTCCCTGCACTACCTCCACACCTTCCAATGCTGACCAAAAAAGAGTACGACCTCCGGCTGCCAACAGGGGCCAGTCATCCAGGAGCCAGGAGAAGAGAGAGCAGAGGAGACGAAGAGGGCTGGAGCACAACCAGAGAGAGACCGATCGAGCAGCCTCCTCCTCCTTCTCCTCAGCAGTCGACAAGGACCAAACATCTCCGCCGAAGAGCAAAAGCCAGGAGACCTCTAAGCTGAAAGAGAGATCAGACAGCAAGGAGCTGGACCAGTACACCTTTGTAGCCTGGAAAATGAAGGAAGAAAAGGGAGGGAAGAAAGAGGCAAAAACTTCTCCTTCAGCTTCTGGTCCTGTTCGTCCGTCTACACTGTCCCTGCAGCCCGCTGACCCTGGGCCTGAGAGAAACGGCGTAGGGGAGGGTGGGGCAGCGGCGGTAACACTGCATCGCCGCCCTGGGGCGATCAAGGAGAAGCCAGAGAAGTGGAAGGGGAGGAGGAGTGATGGAGAATACTCCGAGAGCATCAGCTCTCCTCCACCTCACAATCGTGAGGAAAGGAGGAAAAAACAACTGTACGTCTTCTGTTATGGTCATATTCTCACATCTAGTCTGGTTATATTCTATATTTTTCATTCTTTGAACAAATTTAAAACCATCAATGAATTGATTCTCTTAACAACTGTATGTTTAGCCAAAGCTTGATAACACTTCTCTACCTCCATTGTTGTTCAGAAAGCATTAGGAATACATACACAGTGTCCTGCTGCCTTAAATGCTTGCTAGTGCACCAAATCTGCAGCTGGAAATGGCTCCCAACAAAGACACTGTTTACACCTGTAAATAAATGACAGTGCCCAGCTGTGTTAGGAAACGATGTAACTCTTTTGAAAAAGTACAGTTTGTGTATTTGATTATTTGGAGAAGTCAGAAAGATGGACACACTGTTTGCTCTATCACCAGCCTTATCCTATAAACTGAATGAACTTTTTGTCTCTAATAAATGTTGACTTTGAACATTTTTTACTCCTTTAAAAGTCACAGTAGATCTTCTAACAAACATTTCCAACATTTTGTTTGCTTGTGTAAGACGCCCCTTCAGTTGTCGGAACCTTTTCATAAATTGATTTGTGTCTCATCTGTATTTCTGTCCGTCCATCTGCAGGAGTGAAACAGCCTCGTCATCAATTGACAGTATGTCTCCAGGTTCTGAAGGAGCTGGCATTGTATCAGTCAGAGAGGTATTTTATATGTTCCATCTATTTTAATTCCAAAATGTGTTGTTTTAAAAGTAAAGATATACATTTTTGACATTTAAAATTGAAAAAAAATCAGCTTTAACTGTTATGTTTTCTGTCCTGCAGATAATTTCCCCCCTAGAAGGCCATGGTGATGGCTCAAAGGGGAGCTCCATCAGAAGGAAACATCCAGATGGTTCTGGTTATCAAGATTCAGCCCACTCCATCTCATCCACACCAGACAGGTACTGCACTGCAATGCACTGGACTGGCTTACACTTTAGACGTAGGCTTGTGATTGGAAGAGCAGGGTTGGTATTAAATGTGACAGAAAGCGTTTTGGGCCATACATTTCTTTGAAAAGGAGATGGACTGGGATGGATGAAGCACAGCATAATCTGTCCAGTTGGCGACTGTGTCCGTAGTATCAGTAAAAAAAAAAAGATTCTGTAATAAGAGAGAGTATTAGGAAAACGCTGAATCATTCGCACTCTCCTCTTAAGCAATATCAATGTCTGCTTGAATCAGATTCATGGGAAAACCAAAATCTGTCCTGGGCTCCTTGTGTGGCTTTGCACATTCACTGCCGGAAATTCCTGCTAACTGAATTTACTCTGAATGGATTCATTTGCCAGAAATGTACGCTTAAGGCTCAGTCACTGGGCCAAAGTTAAATCGAAGAGAGACATAGGGCGGATTGTTTTGTTTTCAATTTGTATTGTTGCTATGGTGACATTGCTTGAGCAGAGCTTGAGTATGGTGAACTTTAAATGCAGACTCTTGCAAGATAATTCAGTTGTGATGGTATTTTTAAATACTGGGCATCTTACTTAATTGCTTAGATTATCTGTTTTGTCTGTTGCCAGGAAACAATCCAAGGAGTCACATACAGGCATATGATTAAGAACACAAAGCAGTCAGTAACACAAAATAAACTGTGCTCTGCCGTTAGAAATAAATGACCACAGTGAATCCTTCCTGTATCCAGCATAAACATCAGTCCTCTTAGAGTTACACAGCAGTTTTGCTTAACAAGGTTTTTGAATATTCTTTAGAGCTTCTTGTGTTTCTGTGTTTCTGTGCCCTGCAGGTCAGGTGGTTTCTTCAGCAAGATTTTGAAAAAACGACCCCACAAAGAGGCCCAGACTCCAGACAACGGGGAGCTGACATTGGCTCAGATCCTCAATGAAAAGCCAACAGGAGGGGAAGGTAAATAATAATAATAATAATAATAATAATAATAATAATAATACAAATGGGTTGCAGACAGGTTCAGTCTGTCCTTGTCAAGTTCTAAGAAAAATTATAGGATTTTCTGGAGCAGGGAGATGAAATGTATTCCTTTTCATTTGGTTGGGTTTTTTGGGTTCCATGTTCCCAAAGCTCATAGAAAGGAGATTAATTCTACTGTAAGCTTTACCATGACTTGATCAGCACTGACTGCACTAGAACTGCTAGACTGCTGCAGTTCCCTGCTATCACACCTCTTGAAGCGAGACATGGAAAGAAAACACAGGTGTATTATCATTTTTTATTCCCGGGCCTTAACTAATCCCGCTGTTTGCTTTCTGAGAAAATACTGACCCGTGCAGGATCATGCTTAGTGATAACAAAATAACTTTACTTTGGGTTTTGTTTCATCTATGGTACTCATGCATAGTGCACATTCTCCATTAGAAGTTCAGTTTGAGAAAGGAGGTAGAGAAGTAGTCCGTAAATCATACTTTCATCTATTTTTTCCTCATTTAGTCAATTTTTACTATATAAATATTCTACTTTTCAGCCCCAACATCTGGACATCCATCTCGACCTCTTTCCCAGCCACATGGTGACCGAGCTGGTAAAGGTTTTGGCCGCAACCCCTCCATAAAGATCAGTCGTGCCACACGGGTCTCAGAGCAGTGGAACGCCTCACTGGACCGGGAAATCACCAACGCCAATGAGCTGCGGCACCTCGATGAGTTTCTGGGCAACCAGGTAAATTAAAGAGGACAGGCAGTTTACCTTTTGTACAAAATGATTTTAATTTACCCACAAAAATCCTGTTTTTTTGTGTTTCTCTGCAGGTCAATGATTTCCGCTCCAGGGGGAAGTCGCTGTCAGCCACAGAGGCCATCTTTGTAACAGCTACTATGCAGTTCAGAGAGAATATCAAAGCCATGTATTCCCTCACAGTAAGTCTATCTACAGGAACATAACGCATACATAATACATACTGATCAAAGTTCTACATCACCATCCTTTCCTCGTCCTCATTTTTTCTCCTATCCCATAAACTTTACCAGAAACCCACCATAGGCTACAAAGGTCTGATGACAGGCTACCAGAACAAAGTGATCCACCTGGCGGGTGACAAGCAGAAAGGAGAAGTCCAACTTGTGGTCAACTTGTTCCAGTCGGTGCTGGACGGCTTCATCAGAGGAGAGATGAAAAAGGAGGAAGCTGAACCTGCAAAGGTGAAACACTGAGATCTGAGATCTGTTATTAGTCAGTTTTAATTAGACCAAATATGAGAGAGTAATGTATTCACACCTGTGTTTGTTTTTTCAGCCTGCTAAAGCTCGGAAGAAGAGGAGGAAAAAAGATAAAAGTGTAAGTGTGCAGAGTTTATTATTATTATTCTTAAATCATTTTAATTCAATATACATTAGGACTTCTTATTGATTGACTGTCTCTCATTAGATGGAGAGCCCCCTGGATCATGTTTTCGTCAACTATCAAGTCAACATTATGCAGTCATGTGACCAGTGCAGTTCTTACATCTGGGGCATGGAGAAGGCCTACATGTGCAGCTGTGAGTTAACACCCCAACAAAACCCTTCTTCTTGTTTCTCATTTGTGTTCAAATCCTTCAGACTATGTGCTCTACTTCAACAGTCTAAAGCGCATGGTGCAAGTGCATTTAGGGTGTGTCCATATCACTTTTGCTATTTTAACAACAGAAAAAAAGGTTGCTGTGCCAGGCACATGGGTTGTACTTAGTCTCTTAATTAATCGTGAGTGTTTTGGACATAACATGCAATAAAACAATCAGAGTGCCATCTCCCATTCCCTCTCAAAGTCAGGCGTGCTTGCACCTTGGCGGATTGCTACTAAAATGGTGCAGTGTTTCACATTGAATTAGAGGCAGAATAATGAAATACTGCGCCATTGACTTCAGAACAGGTTTTTAATGGTAAGTATCGCACTCTCTTTCCACTGCCTCAGGATAGCAATGCACCAACTGGGTGCAATTAGGCAACAACATGGGCACCATAGCTTAACGACTTCTACATTTTTTAAAATCTTGTCTTACAGATTGTAAGATGGTGTGCCACAAGAAGTGCATCTGCAAAATAATGACTGACTGCTCCACCTTCTGCGCCAAAAAGGTAGGTTTTTATTTCTGTAAAAAACAAGACTGCCCTATTTCTCATAAAGTCTGAACCATGGAACTTTTCTGTTTGTATTGTTAGATAAATAACTACCTATTGCAGTACAATAGTACAATAGTAAAATTTAAACACAAAATTTAAACAAATATCATGTTTAAACTTTCCATAATCAGCAAAAAAAACCCAGAGTAGCAGAAGGTAACTCAGATGGGGGCAGGACCTTGGCTCTCTATATTTTACTGCATTAATACTCTGTCATGAAGTAATATGCTTGACTTGCTATGAAGCTCTAGCGAAAGGAATTTTATCAAGAAAGACTCAACATAATATGAATCCTAACATAGAATGATACAACCTGCTGAACAATACTTCAGTGAAAGCTTCCTTTATCTTCGTTATTAAGAATAATATTTCAACAATGTGTGTTTTGCAAGGACGTCGTAGATAGATGTCAGTGAGTTGACTAGATAAGTAGACTTCTTACTGACTGCTGCTGCCTGTCTGAATTCACAGAGTGAAGAAGAGTCCGGCGGGCTGCACTTTGGGGTGCGTGTGTGTCGCCTGGTCAGCGATAAGAACCCAGTACCCATGGTGCTGGAGATGATGCTGGAGCACGTGGAGATGCATGGCCTCTACACCGAGGGCATCTACCGCAAGTCTGGCTCTGCCAACAGAATGAAAGAGCTGCACCAGCGACTGGAGACTGGTTAGACTGCTTCTATATGATGTTTACAGTTAATTAATGATTAACTGGCCGACTACGTTATCTCCGTTTTTATTTAACTAGCATAACATGCAGGTAAAAACTTGATTTTTCTAGTGATGTGTCATTGTTGATGTGCTTAGACCCCCACCAGGTCTGCCTCGAAGACTACCCCATCCACACAGTGACAGGCCTGGTCAAACAGTGGTTGAGGGAGCTACCAGACCCACTCATGACCTTCACTCATTACAGTGACTTCCTACATGCAGTGGGTAAGGAGG
>NW_019522683.1:318772-346283 GCF_002814215.2 Seriola lalandi dorsalis
GCTGACCCGCTGCTCAGCATGAAGGATGTTGCCAAGACCACCACGTAAGACTGCAATGAAAGAAAAAATAACAAACTCTGCTTTCATACTTAATATAATAATAATTTTCTTGTGTTGTGCCTTGTCCATATTACATGCACACCCTTTGCATAACCAGTGAACAGCTGTAAATGACCATACATACTCATATTGTTTGCCATCGTGTTCTCTTCTCCCCCTATAGGTGTTTAGAGATGCTCATCAATGAGCAGACCAGACGCTACAATGAGAAGATGGAGGAGATTGAGCAGCTGGAGTACGCTGAGGCTCTGGCTGTTAACCAGCTCAAACTCAAGAGACAAAACACGGTGAGGAAGAAAACCCTGCCTGGCTCTGGATCACATTTGTTCGATTCAGTGTGCTCTCAAAACCATGGCAATCGTTAGATTGCTGATTAACCTCAAGCCTGGATGTAAAGGAAGGAATTACATACATTTAAAAATTCACTTATGGATTATTATGAAATACACTGTACTAGTTAGTGTTGTCTTTCAACACCATTTACAGCGTAGAACAAGCCCAGTATCAGAAGCTTTCGTTCTGCAGTTACATGGGTAACATAGCCAATGTTCCTTGTCTCTCCTTAGCACTACTGGCATTTACCTCTCAGGTTCTCAGCTCCTTACAAAGGAGTGGTGGTATGTATCATTGAGTTTTCCTGGTACAGTAGATCTGGTAGTTGTAGTGTATCGTAGTGTGCCATGTAGAAGCACCTGTGCATGGCATGTTAGATGTGGGTGACTTGATGCTCTGGCTGTATTTTTGTTTTTGTTTTGTTTTTGTTTTTCTTCATCCATCTTTCCCTAATACTTTTTACTCTTCCTTACTAACTGGTAGTAGATTGCATGTTGCTGTTAGTCTGGTTTAGGTCCTGCTTGTGATGTGGAGGATTTGCTGTTTGCCATCATTCTTGTTCTCTCTCTGAGGGGACAAGATGGTTCTGGGTTGGTGTTGTGATTGCTGTCTTTGGAAGACAATGACCTAACTTGCAAAGCTTGATGGTAATGATGCGCATTTGTCTTTGTGCTGTTCCAATGTCGTCATATCCTATTCCATTTTTTTTTTTATCGAGAGAACATCACAAAGCTCTGAGAGTCATGGTATTTGCCGGCTGTTGAGTGGTTAAACCTGTCTGGATTGTGGTGATGTGTCTTCTAACCCGTTACCATAGTTATGAACAGTTTGCCTTTGTAAAACCTCCTCACACCAATACTGTTTTGAAAGGGCAAATGTTTTTATTAGCTTATTTTTTGTCACTGCATTTATTTTTCTGTAGATGCATGAAAACCAGAGGCACCGTCCACCTTGCTCTTCTCGCTCTTCTCACTAACAAATTTTGGAATCAGTTTCAGATTTGGGTCAAAGCCATTTTTATGTTATAGCTATTTCATGTTTGTTATATAAATATAACTTTCAGGTTGAGTTGGGTATCAGTGTGTGCTGCTCTGTCGTCTGCAGGTGCATGAGAAGGTCAGTTCTGATCTCAGCGTGGTCCCTGAGAATGAGCCTCTGGACTCAGACACAGAGGCTGAGAAGAACCTGGTGGAACGCATCAAGTCCATCAAACAGGAGAAGTAAAGAAACCCTCTTCATTATTGTGTCTGTATCCAGAGGCGGCAGCGTCTCTCTCTCCAGTCTCTCACTTCTCTGACGTCCTTATCATCTGTCCTTTGCAGAGAGGATCTGGCCTGTCGACTGCCAGAGATGGAGCAACCTGGTTCAGACCAGGAGAACTTGGACTCCGAAGCCTCACTGAGCTCCGAGAGTCTTTTGGATGAACAGCAGCGCTCCTCTGCCCACAGCTCAGAGCCTGAAGGTCAGTATTAAGGTACAGTCTGGACGTTCTCTCCTTCTACCTGTTTCTCTCACTCACCTGTGGGTTTCTGACCAGACCACGGGGGCCGCTGGGTTGGGCCCTTCCTGTGTTTTGTGGTGCAGGTTTGGACCAGTGATGGTGATTGGGGCGGTGACGTCTGCTCTGTAACAAAGCAGGTTGGAGGAACAGCAACCGTGTTTGTGTGTTTGTGTGTGTGTTTGTTAGCATACGTCTGCACACCCATGTATGCATGTAAATGCATGTGTGGCACAGAAGCATGCTCAAACCTTATCCAAATGAGTTAATGGAACATTTGGCACACCATATCACATCAAATGTTTGCTTAATTGTACTTAGCTGTACATAGTTTTTGGTAGATAACATGGTTGCATGATCTTCCGTTGGTCTTCACCCTCAGGATTACTGTGTAAATTGTTAAGGAAAACATGTTTATTTCTCCCACTCTTCTTTTTTTTTTCTCCCTCTCTTCCAGGAAGAGGTGGCTCCCAGCTGAGGAGGTACAAGCCCATTTGTCTACCCAAACCACCCGACCTGGCCCAGCGACCTAAAGTCCTCTGTGGACGCTTCTCTCTGTCAAACCTCACCCCTGCTAGCTCCACCTCCTCTCTGTCCAGCTGCGCTTCTTCAACCTCCGAATCCTCCAACGCCTCCCTCAGGCATCCGCTGAAACGCCGCAACCCCGTCATCCCAGACACAGTTAAACTCCCTGCAGGTGTCTCTCTCTCCCAGCCTGCAGCCTCGAGTTCAACTCAGACTCACGTTCCTCCTGGAAATCGAGCTCCTAAATACTTGGTCAGGAGAAGAGAGCAGCCGGGCCGCCGTAAAGACAGCACCCAGTCCCTGTACATCGACAACCCCGAGTGTGACCTGTTGTTGCATTTCTCTTCCTGCCCTCCCTCCGCTTCCTCCTCCTCCTCATCCATCTCTTTGGTGGCGCGCTCTCCTCAGCACCACGAGACACAGGCCTCAAAGGGCCAGAGACGTTTTTCTGACCCAGACATTCCTTACACGGAGGAAGACGTCTGACCAGGATGGATCAGAGAAGATGGAGAAGTGAGGATGAGTAAAAGCAACAACCTCCCGAGTAGACAAAAGGAAATGAATATAAATGGCATGCAGAGCTGCCACAGATGACAATGATGGGATTGTAGAAAGCCAGAAGAGGATAAAAATCAAGGGGGAACATGGAGGAAGAGAAATTATTGAACATGATGAGATGTACTGTAGCCACAGTCTTCTGTTCATAAAGTTTGAACAGAAATTAGACACAGTGGAGGGTGTTTGGTTGCTGTTGTTAGAGGGAAACTAATCAAGGAACTGCTAATGTGTTTAAAGTCTTGTCCAACGTTACAGTTAAAATAAAAAACTGGACAAGATGTTGCCAAGCACCTTTTCTATCATTTTGATATAATGTGGGTACAGGAACACAGGCTGGAATTTCTGTCGCCTCATAATGATGGAATTTTGTTTTTTCTTTCCCCTGTTTTTTTTTTTTTGTTTTCTTTTGTTTAACACATTTTTGCTAATTCAAGGAAATAATAGAGGTTCCAGTCGCACTTTTCATTTCTTAGTTCTCCTAATGAGCAAAACATGCTCACTGAAATGTTAGCTAGTGCCTTGATAATGTACAATTATTTTGAACAAGAAGCTCATTTGTCATGTCATTATTGTGGAACAGTGCAGGGAGGGTTATCTGGGATAAAGAGAGGGGACCTTTGTCTCAGAGTTTTGTGTTCATTGTACTGAACCGACACAAGACGGACATGTTCGGAACAAGGACCTAGACATGCGCAGTGCGACTGTTGCACAAAGGACAACAGTCTGTCCACCTTCACCTTCTACCTGCCGCACAGCAAACACCAGATAGAAGTCATCGCCTTCACATAGCAAAGGGAAATGGGAGCAGCACACGCCACTTTCTTCCTTTTGAGACGACAAAAACACAAACACAACACCGACCATTATGCAACAGCCGTGCCATGATGTCTTTAAAGCTCAGAGTCCTTGAACTCACCTTACCCTTTTCTAAAATGAACTTGGCTTCACTCAGCTGTGGACAGTCCCATAATGAGCAGCTTCTGCTGAAGCACGTTTCAGCTTTGTATGAAATGTAATACTAATGTTCCCCTCTGACTGCTGTTGAATGATGTCTGCTAGTCTGTCTGGATTATGAGGAAGATGTGTAATGTGTAACAGAGAGTGTATGGTTGGGACTGAATGACGTGAACTGTAATGGTTAGTATTAACATGAAATACAAAACGTGATGCTTGTAACATCCTCTGCTGTGTGATTTGATCGGGCGCAGTTGGAAAAGTATCTCAGTGTTGATTTTGGACACATAACACCGTTTACACAGTGGATGATAAACTCACCAATTATGAAGTGGAGAATATTCAGGTTATGTACTTTTTTTTGATGTGAACTATGAACCATGACACATCAGACAAAAAATAAATTAGTCTCCTCCAGATGCACTTAGACCATTTACACCAATATTTTAACTAGTAATATAAAGGAGGGATGTAAATTAATTCAAAATGAATTCACTATCTGTTTAAGTTTTTACCTTCAGACAGGTAACCTACATTTCAGAATGTTAATTCTGGCAATCTGTGAATCTTCAGTCAGCTCCCTCTCTGTCTTTGGGAAGAATTTGATATGTTGCTCTGTCTCGCATAATTATCTGTGCGTAACACAAACTGTGTTTTCTTTTTATTTTTTTAAGTGTGACTTTAAAAGTGATCCTAAATCAAAAGAAACAATCAGTGTGAAAACACACATCTCTATTATTTTGGGGTTGAGTCCAAAAAAAAACTTGCAACCCTGTGATCTTCTGCCTTAATTTCTTTTTCTTTATTACATTAACATTACATTGCAATTACATTAAGTATGTTTTAAGTCCAAATTGGTTCTTCATCAGGTACAGAGGAATTAGAAATAATAAACAGGATAAAAGTTTTTGCTCATGTGTTGAAAATCTTAATCCAGAAACTTTGACATTCAGTCTCTTCAGGTAAGATCTTATTGTTTTAGCCTCTTCAGAGCTCATATATTAAAAAAATGACGGTTTAATATTAACTCTGACCTAAAACTTGGTTTAACTGGTTGAATGGATTTGGTTCCTGTTTCTAAAGCTGCAGCAAAGACTTTTGATAAACCTGAGGTCGTCTCAAAGGTAAGTACAGAGTGCTGTTTCAACAGGACAGTGAAAGGAGTCTGTTCAAGACAAAAACATCTTATAGTCTACATGGAGTTACGGCCCTGAAGCCAGGCATACTTGCTCAACTTTTACAAAAATACATTGTGACTTGTCGTGTTTGGCAGGTGAATGAATACATGGTTTCAAATAGCTTTATGAAAATGTGTACAATCAGTAATATTATTTATTGTAAGGTGAATTTATCTACACGGCACGTTTCAGAAGAGTTAACTGAACTCAAGTTAAAGTTTTACTTCAAATTTGTTTTATGAGCTTAGAAAATGCAAAACTGAATAAAGTTATCTGAACCTGAGAAAGAAAGTTCAATAGACTTAAGATACTATGTTGAATCAACTGTTTAGTTACACAGACAACATTACAGACAGATTAGCTTTCCTTTTAAATTTTCCTCAGTTTAAACAGTCAGTTCTTCATTTGACATGAGGCTGCAGCTGCTGAAGCCAGTTTGCACCACAGTCAGACAACATGTGAATCTGCTCCATGTAACTCTGGTAAATTATCAATGTGCAGGGGGAGGGACCGAACATTTTCAACCTTCATCATGATTTGCATTATTATGAAAAGAAACAACCATGACTTTCCATCACATGTAGGCTTGTTAAAGACACACAGTATGTTGACCTCATATCTGTTTTCTGCAAACTATGAAAAAATATGAGTCTGGAGAGTTTTAACTTTCAAATATTTCATACTGGAAAGTCTGTTGATGTACCAGTTCTCTTTCTTTAAAAACTTAATGTAATAATGAGTTCAGTGAACTCTGAGCAGTTTATTCATTCAACTCATAATTTCAAGTGAAAAGACTCAGAACAAAGATCTTAAATCATCTGAACATTCAAATTATACCTTCTGAATTGAAATGAACAAAATGTACATAGATTAGGTGATTCCACCATTCCTGCATCGTTTCAGTGTATGATGAATACAATATATTGCTGGTTAATTTTCTGTTGACCAACAAAGAGAGGGATCTGATTGGTTTGTGGTAAAATAATGAAATTGCACTATATATTAATGTTAGCAGGGGCATAAAATGTTGCTCCTCCGGAGGTTCATCCTGTCATAGAACAAACTTAATATGCTG
The DNA here is from genome assembly GCF_002814215.2 of Seriola lalandi dorsalis. Taxonomy (NCBI): domain Eukaryota; kingdom Metazoa; phylum Chordata; class Actinopteri; order Carangiformes; family Carangidae; genus Seriola; species Seriola lalandi. The sequence continues at coordinate 324,954 of NW_019522683.1, forward strand.
CTTGTAAGGATTTATGTACACGAAAAGGAAGAAATAAAAACAGAAATAGGTATTGCTGGATTAAACATCACACATAAAGCTTTGTGAAGTTTATTAAAGATCGCAAAGTGTCGTAAGTGTACACGAGTTCACGGTTTTTGAATTAACGAATAAAAGTGGGCACATACGTCCATGAGTGGGAGAGCTGTGGCGTCATACTGCTGCGACGGTGTGTCAGCTTCAAACATGGCGTCCAGGTTGGAAATTAATTTTATCAGGTTGTTGTCTCGCTGTGAATCAATCGCCTCGGAGAAACGAGGGGAGACGGAGTGGAGGTTAGAGAAGGTGAGGCGACACAAACACGGAGGAAATGTCACCGCTCGGTGCTGTTTCCCTCTGACCTTCATAAGCTAAAGTTAGCATGACTGTCGTTGTTGTTGTTAGTCGCAGCTGGTTGTTAGCCACGTCGCCACTGACAAAAAAATGAAGAAACGAAAAACGGGCAGACTCGTGTTTCACAAAAAAAAAAAACAGATTTAAATATTGCACAGCTGAATTGTAAGTTGCGTGTTAACCTTGCTGAGTGCTCAGTTTATTTTCTGTATGAAGTGACAGAATAACGTCGTGTTGCTCTTCAGCACAGATCAGACCACCACTGTCAGAGCTAAATAATGTCCAGATATTCACATATAAACACAAACTTACCATCACAGTAAAATCACAAAGGTGCTGGTGACACACTGCTTAAACTAAAGAGAAAACTATAACGCGCGAAACCATAGCCAGGGTTAAATTATGTTGTGCTTTGCTGAGGTTTGTTTCTAATTTTTTTGCCCACTGGTATTACTGATATATCTATTAATTTGGTGGATAATCAATTGGAAATACTTTAATTCAACAGCACCACAAATTACAACCTCCAAAATCACCATGAAGTTGATGTAACTCCCAGATCCAGCTTTCATTAGCTCATCATTAGCTATCCTTATTTTCATTATCACTTAGTCTGGCAGTTATTTTCTTCATTGAATTGTTTTATACCTTTTCTGATCTGAGTCTCGTCAACAGTCCAAAACCCAAAGATATTTGTTTTTCTATGACTGATGAAGAAAAGCATCAAATGCTGATATTTAAGAAGCTGAAACAATTATTAAATGGTTCACTATAGTTTTCTGTCGATAACTGATCATTTAATCAACTAGATCTAGATACACCTTCCTAGACTGTCATGAACCTTCCTGAAGGTTCATTTCTTGTAGGTCTAATACAATAAACAGGTCTAATACACCCGTATTACACCTGGACCTGATAAACTGGCAACTGAGTTTGTATATTTGCCTTAATTAATCGTTCATTATCATTAGGAGTGAGTTTTACCCAGTTTACCAATATAAGTTAAATGTTAGGTAATTGTATGCCATTGATATTCATCACAGCAACCAGCTGTGATTTCAAGGTAACACTGTAAATTATGAGGTGGCAAATTATTTTGAGGTGGTTAGACAGGACTAACTAGATGGATATTTTTTTAATCCACAGTGTGTTCAGGTTTTCCATGTTTTAATTTAAGATGGCTGCACAAAGGCACAACACATGTACATCAACTATTCAAAATATCTTTCGTTTAAAAAAAAAAAAAAGAAAAAAGGAAAAGTATAATCACTGTCTCTGTTTTGTCTGCTTTAGTATGTTGGTGCCCTGGAGGAGATGTTGGTGGCTCTGAGGAAAAGCCCAAGGTAACACCACTACCTCTTAATTTCTCAATGCATTTATTATTGCTAACCTGTAACACACATACAGTATATCTCTGTTGTCAAATGTTTCCTGTCACCTTGGGTACAGTCACTTACGCAAAGGCAACTAAAGGTTTTCAACACTTGCAAACCACAAAGCTTCTGATGCAAGAGGATCTCACGTGTTACTTTGTGAACAAAGAGTTCTTCTGTCACCGCTCGCACCAGTTTTGTTCATGACCATGTAATGAGTTTATAAAGAGATGTAATAATACTGTTATTCAATAACACATTGTGTCTTTATCCAGCAAACCCACACCAGAAGTCCTGACTGAGTTCACAAGAAAAGTAGATTTTCTGAAAGGACTCCTAGAGGCAGAGAAACTGGTCAGTGGCAGTATTTTACAGCTTTCTGTACTGGATGTGTCATTATTATTTTTGATATTTATAGCAGCACTTTAAGCAGTAATTCATTTTCATTTTTATCTTTAATCTTAATCTAATTTTCTTTCCCTTTTTTTTTGTTCTCTCTTGTTGGGGCAGTTTTCTGATCTCACATCTTTCCTGCTCTCGTTCACAGTCTTCACCAACAGAAAAAGCTTTAGCCAATCAGTTCCTCGCCCCCGGGCGAACACCCACGATAGCCAATGAGAGGATGCCTGCCACTAAAACTGTCCACATGCAGACGAAGGCCCGGTGCACAGGAGAGATGAGGGATGAGCTTCTCGGCACGGTAGGATGAGCATACAAGTGTTTGTAACTTTAAAGCCACCGTCAAGACATTTCTATTTATACTTGGCCACAAAGGCTGTGCTCTCCACGTTAGAAACACTTTAGGGTCTGGAAAAAAAAACGTGATTTGGAAATTTGAATGCCCAATTAACTCAAAAATGTTCCTCTTTTGTGTCATTACAGGGTTTGTCAGGCAAAGGTAAGAATTATTTTGTAGGTCAAAGGGATCTTGAATTCAGTTTCTCTACTGGGGAATGGCAGCTACTATTTATAACAAACTACAATTCTGGAAATGTGTTTTTTAAGAGTTAAATCTCTTTAACAATTTCCTCTTTATAGGCACATCGGAGACAGACTTGCGAAACAGAAGGTAAAGCTTTAAATATTATTTCTTATCAATAAGAACTAATGATGAATATATTTCTATGTTTTCATACATCAGTGTGTAACATCCTCTGATTTCCTCCAAAATGCTCAGGTTCATTCGCAACGCTGTTAAATTTATGAACGTTTCAAATACAGATTCAGTCAGGACACTGTGTCATTACTCATTAAATTATTTTATCACTGAACACATTGTTGTGTCTGTGGATAAGAGACATCCCTGCAATAAAAATAAAGATGTTAATAAGGCTGTCCCACTGTGTGCAGAGGTCTTCCTCTGGATGAGCGTCAGTCTGCCGCAGAGCTGGACGCCGTCCTGCAGCATCACCACAACCTGCAGGAGAAGCTGGCGGAGGACATGCTGAACCTGGCCCGAAATCTGAAGAACAACACAATGGCAGCGCAGAACATCATCAGACAGGACAACCAGGTAACTGGATAAACACCTGCATTCATAATGCTGTACACGTCAATCATATCGTATTTACAGGGTTACTAAAATATAAAGCATTTACCTGTCAATGATGAATTACACCACCCACACAAACATTTTCAAAGTAATACGTCACCTTGTCTGTTTCCCATACCATTTCATTTATAGACCCTGGTTAACAGAGACAAGGATAGATTCAATTACAGGCTAAAAGCAATATTCAACTAATGCTTAACAGATCAGATCAATAACAGATCAATTATCCAAGCAGCACAGAAACATATTATTAGAAGCCACTGCTGTTTAAATCCGTTATAATACGTGTGTGTGTGTGTGTGTGTGTGTGTGTGTGTAAGGCAAAGACCATAATGAGGTGATGTGTGTGTAAAATAAAAAAATAAAATAAAAAAGTCGCAGGCCCCTTTTAAACATGGACTCCGCCATATTGTCGTTAGGAATCCCCTCCATGCCGGCTCTCTCTTTTACACACCGGTCTGGCTCTGTGACTGCCTCCGCTGTCGGCTTCAAGGCGGAACATCCCGTGTTCGTACTTTTTATACAGAATGGCAAGGCAGAATAAAGGCGCAACATTCCCGCCTTAAACAGGCTGTGTTAAAGGGGGCGAATGATTAAGGCAAGGTGAGGCAGAAGCATGTGACTGGAGGATGGATGGGTGTTGCAGTTTTCAGAACATATCAGAATAAGCAAAGGTTTGACGATTACTCTCTAATATTGTTATTTATTTATTTTAGTTCATTGTCCAGCTTTTTGTCACAGATTACTGTTAATAGGCCAAGAAATGTTGAAGTTTTGTGAATGTTTATATTTAAATTTATCTGTGCTTTGGCTTGATCTTGGGTATATTCTTATAATTGGAAGTTGTCATTTTATATTTTTGTTGCCCAAACATTTTCCCCTGCTGATGCCACGTGTCAGCCCAAGCTGTCCACAAGTGGGCAGTATAAGACAAATAATATTCCCAACCAGCCTGTGAATCCACCTTGTGCAAAATCTATGAGTTATTATTCCTTCCACTAAACCGGCTTGTAGGTCTGACTGCTAAATATTTATCTTGGCATTTCCCAGACTCTGAGCCACTCCATGCGCCAGGCAGACCTGAACTTTGAGAAGCTGAAGACGGAGTCGGAGCGATTGGAGCAGCACACCAAGAAGTCTGTGAACTGGCTTCTGTGGCTGATGCTCATCCTGGTCTCCTTCACCTTTATCAGCATGATCCTCTTCATCAGAATCTTCCCCAGACTCAGATGATGACTGTGTACAGTCCTGAACTGTTAGTCCCTCATCCTCCTGTGTTTACAAGAGCAGTAGCTACATAGGCCTCCATAGATCTACACAGCATGTCTGCATATGTGATACAGATCAGTAGTGGTCCAAACCAAAACAACTCAGTCTGATGGGCTGAAAAAGATTGCACTTCTCAAAACTGAAATTCTTCCTCTATACGGTCTGATGAAAGAAAGATGCAGAAAGTGGTTTGAAGTATCAGTAATCATTTTTTTAAACAGCACAGAACATGAATGGAGGTAAGGAGCTACTTGGAGGGCCTTAGGGAGCAGCAACATAGTCTTAATACCCAGACAGCAGGGACTGAGCCTTAATTATTTTAATCCCTCATCAGGTCGGCTACCAGCCATTCAGTACATGTATGCACTTTCTCACTTAGTGAGACTAAAGTCAAAGTCAGGTTTTTTAGAACATTATTTTTCACCATGCATACATCAGAGTAAGTTTATGAACCGTCCACCATCTACTGCACGTTGCCCTGGAAATCCACGATCTCATCACTATTTCAAATAACTGAAAACTGAGTCCAAAACAATCTGACTCATAAATAGCTAAAACCTACGACACCTTTCTTTAACCTCACTGAATATTTAATAACTGGTTTATAACACACTGTAATGTAGGTTGAAGGCATTGTAAGTGTTTATTAATGTGCAGTATTTGTCAAGAATTGTAACTTCTCATCTGAAGAGGTACTTCATGATATTGTCAATTATTATCTACTTATTTATCAGCCTCAACGTACAGGAGGACTTACAGTTGTTGAGAAATACATTCATAAAATTCTACATCTCTTCACAACTACATTATATTGTGTTATAAACCATTTAAGAAATGTTTATATAATGCATAACATTAAATGAGGGGGGTGAAAGTGAAGTGTTCCCAGTTATTTCCCTAAAATTAAATAATGCAAATTACAAAACAGATTTCAAGCAACAGTTTGATTTTTCATCTGCTGGTAAAAGTTTTGGAGACAGTCTTTGTCGAGAGGTTGAGATCTTTGAGCTGTTAGATTTAATTTATTTCATTGCTCTGCATATTTCCATTATCCTCAGTCCTGTTCTTTGTTTGAGAGTCTGCGTGTTTGGGAGGCTGACTCCATAAATGTACATCAGGTGACGATATCTGTTGATGTTGGTAATGACTGCGGAGGCCGCTGATGTTGATAAAGTAAGACTTTGTTCTCATTACATACTGTAACCCCACGTGTTCCAACCCCTTATAAACATTCATATATCATTTAGATCTGCAGTTGTGTGTGTGTACAGGATCACAACAAAGTAAAATTATTCATCTCCTTTAATTGTGTTCGATTGAGTAATAATTGTGAGTACTGTATGTGTGTTGTGGGAGCTGTTTGAGACCTTTATCCATAAACTCAAATACCAAATTGCGCCCACTGTGCAGAAATACCTAATGATGCAGTGACTTCATGTGGCCAGTGTGTGTCAGTCATGATCTTACAATATGAGCATGTAATGACCTCCATGACCCTGATGGCCTGATCAAGCCCATGAATCCTAAATTAACCCCACTACTCGTTTAGAAGTGATCTGAGGATTGAAGTATGGCTAAATAAAGGCAGCTGGCCACAAAAAAAGCACATGACGACCATATGTGACTCTGGGTAATCTGTGCATTTGTCAGCTTTTGTTCTTCCTTAATTTAGCCTGATAACATTATTTTGTCAGTGATTTAACACTGTATTCTTCATGCAAACTAACACAATGAAGAAGCTTCTCGCATTCCTCCGGTGTTGTCAGTGCGACTGTCGTCTGAGGCCTGTGGAGCTGACTGGCTTGCCCGGGCTTGCAGCTCTGCCCCTGGCCCTTCCTCTCTCCCCTCTCCCTGCCCCGCCTGGCTGGGCTGAGGCTTGGCCCACCGTGTATTTTAGGATCCCTGGGGGGTATTTTGCCTTCAGGAAGCCAAGGTATGCAGGCCACCAGGAGACCAAATGAGGTTGTGTCACTGCGGAGGATCATCATCCCTCAGTTTAATCACAGCTGTTTGCGCCTCCATTCTCAGGCCTTTGCTAATGCTCTGGCTGTGTGATCTGCTCTCTGAGGCTGCAGCTCTCCGCTTTTGAACTGAAACTGAAGTACATGACTTCATCAGTGGTGCGGTTTCTCATGTTCATTATGGTTGTATTATCCCATTAAATGAAAGAGACTGTTACCCATTTGTGTTTTAGTTTCCCACATACAACCCAGAGTCTGGGATGTGTTAAGTACGAGTTCCTATATTCAGCATAAAACGTCTGTGTGAGGCTCATTAGTGGCACTTTTAACCTCTGACCCACTAAACCTGAATGGGTTCCTTCCTGAAGTCTTTCTCCCACAGGACGATCCAAAAATAGTGAGGGCTGTGTGTGCAAAGCTGTTTTCCAAAATTAGCTTAATCAATTTGCTACCATTTTCTAATAAGGCACCCTCTATGGAGCCGTTATAGGTTGTAACCAGCGGTGGATACTTCTACTCCTCTACGTTTATTTGTCAGATTAAAGTTACATTGACAATCATTTTCCATTCAAGACTAAGGATGAGCTAACAAAATGTGCATTGGTATACGTTAAAGTGTCTTAACATTAAAATTAGTTTAATCAGCAGCTCCAGCATTAAGATGCTTCTCACACAGTAATGCATCAGTAATAATAATCTGATGATATTTATCACTATGACAGGCCATCCTTTCATCTAATGACCACTTTTGGCACTATTTTGTGACCAATGCAGTATTTTTGTGTTGCGTGGTGTATTGCTACTTAAGTTAAGATCTCAATATTTCTTCTAACGCTGGTTGTAATTCATGGTTAATAAAGGCATTCATGTTTGATAGATATATGTCAGGTATAATTTATTAGATAGAATAGAAAGGATAAACACCAACCAGTGGGGTTTTTCACAGCTTAGCAAACAACATTTATTCCTGTTAATTGCTTTTAACGAATCTATTGGTAAAGCATTGGTAAATTATTTATTAATCAGTAATAAGCCATTAGTTACAACTTTCCTAACTGTCTTAAGTGTTAAAAAAATAATTATTAAGGAAGAGACAAACCGTTACATATGCACACACATTTCGTACGCTTAACAAAATAAAACTTTATTGCGCTTCTTCCTCCACTTCGGTCCAAATTTCAGCGTGGCTGGTTCAGCCTAAATATTATCCAACCATGAAAGTAACCAGCGTCTTTGAGATAACACATCCATCCCTTTGTTATTCCACTTATCCTTATAGTTGCGTGAGGGGGCTGGAGCCAATCCCAGCTGACATTGGGTGAGAGCAGGGTACCCCCTGGACAGGTCACCAGTCCGTCACAGGGCGGACATATAGACACATACAACCACTCACACGCACACGCACACACACCTATGGGCAATTTAGAGCCACCAATTGACCTAACCTGCAAGTCTTTTGGACTGTGGGAGGGAGCACACACAGGAACAACATGCAAACTCAGAGAAAGGCCCCAGGCCTGGGGTTCAAACCCAGAACCTTCTCACTGTGAGGCGACAGTGCTAACCACTATTCACCGTGCCGCCCGTGATAACATGTGTATGAGGGTTTTTTCAGGTAAAATCCAGCAGTATTTTTGCTGCTGTCAGACCTTTAAGATTCACTCTTTGTTGTGACCATGATAAAAGAATGAAAGAATCATCATTTAGGAGCAGAACAGTTGGGAAACAAAGAATAATAATCTGGTGTTGTACCACTGATATTTGAGATGGTGCATGTGTGTGTGTGTGTGTGTGTGTGTGTGTGTGTGTGTGTGTGAGTGTGTGCACGTGCGTGTGTGTTGTAGTATGCTTTTAATTGGTTTGATCCTTCTAAACAGCGGAGAACAGAGGAACAAATTGTTAAGCATGAGAGAACTTCCATCCCCTCTCAGCGCAGCGTTGCGCCTGTTAAACACCCCAACTCTCCAGTCTTTTTAATTTAGTTTTTGGCTGCTGCTACAGTGAGGATTTGGGTTGCCTACAGAGATGAAGGAGATTTTTCTTTCATTCTTCTTTTTCTTTTTTTCCATCTACTTCCTTGAGGGAGCAAAAGGGTAAAGAGGGTTTTTGCTTTTTTTTTTCTTCCTTTTTTTCTTTCTGCCAAAGATTTGAACGTGCTGTAATGTTAATGACCTAATGGGAGCGTAAAAGTTTACACTTATTAAGCTTATAAAGTGAGTCACTATCTTACACATGCATACTCCAATTCATGGAGAAGAGAAGGGATCTGCCTCTTTTTTTCAGTCTCAGCCACAGAGGTGTGCTCTGCAACTGCTCACGATTTACACATTTTACATCTAAAACTCCACAAGTCAATGAACTCCATGAAAGTTTCTACTAATTATTTGCTTTTATAGTTATATTTTCCAGTTGTTAGCTCTTTGTTTCCGGTTGAAAATGAAAATCCTGTCGACATCTTGGTCATCAAGGTTGGTGGACGTGTAAAACACCAGGGACAATGATGGAAACACGTTTTTGTCTCGCGCTGACAAAAACTCATGTAGCCCATTATATATTATTGATATAGAAGAATCAGAAGGCTGTCAATAAACCAGACCAATGTAATGCAGTTCATTTTCATTCAAAGAGCGGTTTCATAGTTCAAAAGGTGCTACTGCATAGTTAAATTTAGATTTAAGAGTAAACCTTTTTTCTCGCAGACCTCAGTGTTGATTTCAGTGTTTTCTTGAGTCCGTGTCCTCTGATCAGAGCCGCGCTGCTGTTGATCCCAATCTCCTAATCTCTTTCTGGTCTACACAGGTGTTGTGGAGGTTTCTCTGTTTTCATTTTGCCGTTACTGTTTCCCTCGACATGACCCGCTTCCCTGTGTGTGTGAGAGACCGTGTGTTTCTGTATCTCTGTCTGTCTGTGTGGTTGTGTTGTGTCTGTGGCTCTTCCTTAGTCTTAACACCCTAATGAGGGTTCCTCTCCAAGCTCACACACACACACACACACACACACACACACACACACACACACACACGTACAGCTGTGTTGTGGCAGCTCTCTAACTGGTGGGTTGGAGTAGCTGATGCACACAGGAGGACCACTTCCTCCTCTCTCACCGTTTGTGTGAAAATTGAGGATCCAGGTTCATTTGAGAGAATCATATTATCCACAAAACGTACACCACGGATAAACCAAGCAGACATAACAGTACATCCTTAGCTATGTGGCTGGTGTGTGTCTGTACATGCCTGTGTGTTTTCTCCTGTGCATGCATGTGTGTTTATTGCACCACAAAGACCTGAGCCACATGTCATTCCCTGCAGCCCCCTATTGCCCCTCAATCACTCCATGTTCCCAGCCAAGTGTCAACATGTGGGTTAATGCACTGAACCTTCCAGCCTATTTGTCAGGCAGCGCAGCGCTGAAAGAGTCCCCAGTGGAAGAAACCTGCTGGTTTCTGCTCAGTCTTTGATGTATACAGCCCAGGTAGTGCTGCTGCTGAGAGGCTTAATTTCTCGGTTCTTTGCTCTTTCACCTTTTTAGTAATTCAGGATCTCCCAGCAGGCAGGACTGAAGACCACGGCTGTTGTAGGTGCTGTGGAGGCTTTGTGGATTGATGCTGGGAAGACAAGTGTGTGCCGCTTATTTGGCCATGAAACAGCAGACCTAAAGGAATAGTTTGGGAAATATGCTTATTATCTCTCCTGCCAGGATTTAGATGAAAATACTGATACCTCTCTCATGTCGGTATGGTAAATGTGTAGCAACAGCCAGTTAGCTTAGCTTGGCTCAGTTTAGCTTAGAACAACAGTTACTAGCACCTCCAAAGCTCACAAAATAACATGTTTTATCTTGTTTGTTTAATCTGTACAGAACTAAAGTGTAAAATGACAGTTTTACCGGGTGTGAGGTGGCAAAAAAATTCTTGGCCAGGACCAGTTGAAAGACAACCAGTTCCAAGAAGGTACAGGTCCTGCCTGAGGAATATTTCTGCACATAACACCGACTCAAATGGCAACTTTTCATCAAACACAAAGCAAACAAAAGAAATGTGTTAATAACTGAGTTTCAGAGATGTTGGCATACAGGTTTGTTACTTTCAGACAGAGCCAGGCGAGCTGTTCCACTGGATTCAGATCTGGTAACTGACGAGTCTGAGACAACATTTGCTTTGTGACATAGTGTGTTATCATTCTGGAAGTAGCTATCAACTCATAGACATCTGAAACCTGAAACAAGGGGCCCCAGGTAGACACTGTTTTTGTTGCAAAGGGGTTTCGTCTTTGTAATATGTAAGTTTATCATATGTTTTTAATGTAAAGTCTTCAAATGTAGAAGATAACTACAGATGTCAGATAAATGTAGTGGCATAAATCAAGGTACGAGACTAGTATCAATCTTCTCATCAAACTCTCAGGAAGAAAGTGAATATGCATATTTCTCAAAATGTTGAACTATTCCTTTAAATTAGTGTTTAAAACTAGAATCGGGACTGAGGTGAAAAGTCGCAGGTGGCTTGGATACGGCACTTGTTTTTCTCTGAGTGCACTGAGCCTTGGGCTGGGAATGGTGGCTCACACAGGGAGGGGGCCTTGAGGGAAAAAAACGTCAAGGACGTGAACGTGCTGTAGACAGTCTGGAGCAGGAGCAGGGCCCAGCAGATGAGGCTCTGAGCTCCGCCTGAGGCTGGAGCCAAGACTGGGATGTGTCCTGGGGGTGGGGTGGGGGGTGCATCCCAGGAATAATGTGCTGTTTAACAAAAGTGATATGTAGGAACCAGGCGCACCTCTCCTGGGCCCCTCAACAGTTTTCCCCCAGGAGGCCCCAAGCTGCCACAGCAGGTGGAGGGTCCCTCCTGGAACAGGGGAGGCTCCTCGGAGGCAGATTAGGGGTGTGTATGCATGTGTGTGTTGGGAGAGAGTGTGTGATATCTTTCTGTTTTTGCTTTCATCTACCAGGTTCCCTCTCTCTCTCTCTGTTTTCCACTCCATCTGGATATCCATGTTTTTATTAAAAATGCAAATGAACAAAATACTGAAACTGATACTAGACACAAAGTTTTGCAAAAACAAGTGAAACTGCTTTTGAGTTTGACATGAAAATAACCAAATTCCTGTCTGTCTGTCTGTCTGTGTGTGTCTGTCTGTGTGTGTGTGTGTGTGTGTGTGTGTGTGTGTGTGTGTGTGTGTGTGTGTGTGTGTTTCTGTGTGTGTGTGAGTGAGTGAGTGAGTCTGTATGTATGAAACACAATGTTGATAAAAAAAGTCTGAATCCTTGGCTGAGCTGTTATTTGTGAGGATGTTGGAGACCAAGGTTTCTTTCAAGGGTAGCTTCAACGTCATTCGTCACATGTTTTGTCCTCTGAGTCGCTATGTCAAGGCCAACCAGTTGGTCCGTGATTAATTGCAAATACAAAAGTGTGACATTTTGGCAAAATTCTTCTTCAAGGTTTTCAGCAACATGTTACTTTCTCAGTGCACCCTCGGAGAAACGCAGCTCAGACACTGAATTCACCGACTGATTTCAACAATAGGGATTCCTCCGTTCTCATGAATGCTCAGTTTAAAAAGACTATATGTGTGTGTATATATACACACACATACTGTATGTGTGTATATATACATATATATATATATAGGTCACATTTTCAGTTTTCTTACGTGTGTGTGTGTGTGTGTGTGTGTGTGTGTGTGTGTGTGTGTGTGTGTGTGTGTGTGTGTGTGTGCACTAACACTGCTTCAACAGTGATATCCTCTCCAATCCATCATACTTCAAGATATTTCAGATCAATATTGATGCTGCTTGTTTGGTTGTCAGACCAAAGCCAGCTCCTTGTACTTGACTATTGATTTTTTTCTTTTCTGTTTCTTTTGCCTTGTTAAAGGACTGTAGGTCTCAGAGGGGAAGACGGGAAAAGATCATGCTTAAAACTGCGAGCATCTTCACAGTAACAATAGTCTTGCTACTGGAGCTACTGGAAACAAGCAAGACAAAATACGATGAGGTGGAAAATGGAAAGGATGTTTTGTTACAAGCTAAACCATGGGTTCACAGTACTGGGCTTTTGTGCAATACAAGACCATTCATAAATGAATGAATGGCCTTACTCCTCCTGCAGGGTGAGGATGTTTGATTTACTGGATGCTCTGCAGACGTTAAGCTCTTACACTGTGATCTTGTTGCACTGAACTGTATCTACAGCACAATGGAAATACACCATGGTTCGGCTGCAAAAAGCTGTTGTATTATTGGAAACCACTGAAATACAACAGAATGAGTGAGATTTATAAATAGATTTATACAATAGCCTGACAACATATCAGTAGTGGAATGTAACTAAGTACATTTACTTTTACTTTCTACCTCTATATTTGAGAGGGGAATCTTTTGATACACTGACTTATGGATGAAACCAGCAGTAAATGACGTAGTAAAAAAGGTTCCAACTACATTAATGAATCAGTAACAATAATCCAATATATTACAACAACAATCAGGTTTGTATGCATAACACATATTATTACTTTTGATACTTAGAGTTTCCTCATAATACTTTAGTGTTTTCACTTCGTTAGGATTTTTTGCAGCATTTTAAAATCACTTTTACTTCAGTAAAAGATATGAAAAACTGAAAACCTCAGGTGTCTGCAGGTGTGTCTCCCTCTCCTTTCATCTCTTAATGCCTGAAAGAAAAGCATTACATTTTTTCCTAATATACATTATATCAGCTCTTCAGCTGGACAGGTGTCATTAGCAGGTGAAGTCTAAGTGAGACGGTGAAGATGCTTTCCAGTGTCTTTTCTGTAAATGTCACATTGGCCTTGACCACTGTTGCTGCAACAGTTACTGATATTTCATTCTCTCTCTTCTCTCCAACCGTGCCTCCTAAACACACCTGTTATTTACCTGTGTTGTTCTCCCTACCCAATTTTACTTGTTCGCCTCTCTCTACGTTGCCTCACTCTCTCCTGTTTCTCGCCCTCTCCGACTCGATCTATCTCACACTGCAGCGCAACAAGCAGAGAAACGTTGCAGCTGAATAAAACATCATAGGACCAGGGAGAAGGCTGTGAGAAGCCTTGACCTGCAGTTGTAATATCTTTATTTATTTAGTAGCGCCGAGATCTTTGGGCTCAAACCTTTCCACGCAAGACAATTTGGGAAATAATCAATAGCTGTGCCTGCTGACTAAAAAAACATTTTTTTTTATTTAGGGTTTTACACTGTCTTCTAGATTTTCCTTTGTTATACTGCAAGAAGACAAACTGCTGATTGACCCTGACAAATTAAAGCCCTGATCTTCCTGTTGTCTAAAAACCAGGCAGGTGAAATAACACTGGCAGTGCTATAGTTCACGAATGCTTAAATAAGAAAGACTCCTATCAACCGGAAAACTCCAAACACGGGGAATCCATGCGGCTGAACATGAAAGAAGACATAAGATTCTTTGAGGAGAGCTGCGGGGTATGTCCCATGTCCCTTGAAGATACGGTACTTGTAATGGACATATGTCCTGTCATTGAGGCCGAATAACTCCATCCGCAAAACTCTCCTCCAGAAGGATTTTGTTTATCCGTGTGATCAGGAGCAAACTTGAGTTGAGCCTTAAGGTGCTGTTTAGTCGAGGGGCTGCTTCCTCACAGGGTGCCTCTCAGCCCAGCGCTTGACTGAGGACAGTCACACCTGTGCTCCAGCAGCTTCCAAACCACAGCAGACCTGGGTTTTTTAGTGGTTCTTTGATAACAATCTGACCACTTTGATATGTTATCTCTCAGTAATGTTTGACTTTGTCGTTTTTTTCCCCCCCAGACCTTGGCAAAGAGACCACTGTGCCCAGCACTTTATAATTAAAAACATCAGTTTGCACTGATGATTCCTGTCATTCCAGACTCGTGTAAATCTATCATGCATCTTCTCAGATCTGTCCTGAGCTCGTTGGGCTTTCTCTTTGTGATATCTGTGGCTTCATCTAATGTGTGCAGTCAAACAAGCCCTTTTTATATGTGCACAGAAAAGTTACCAACTGCAGTTAGTCACAGACAGGAGGTTAAGATGCAATCTCATAATGTTTCATAACAACCTAGAACTTTCTATGCCCCCAATACTTACACATACTTGCTGTATGTGTATTTATGTCCAATCAGATTTCATCATGTTTTTTAGAAGACCCATGAAAGGTTTTTGAAACCAAACTTATTTGTTTTGTGTCAAAGAAGTACATTTCCCAATCATTCTGCCACAGAAATAGAAATAACTGAAATCCCCAAACTGCCTCGACACAAAGGTCCCTGACAAGTGTATGTAAACTTCTGAGCAACTGACAAAAAAAATGTAACTAAGCAAACATTTAATGAGCACAGGGACATGTCTCACTGATACATACCACATGTTCCTGATCATCACCTATCTAATCTTAGCCTGCATGCTTGATGGGACTCGTTATTTTTCGCTCACACTCTGAATATTTATCTCCTTATTTGCGCTTTTTTTTTTCTCTCTCATGTTTTCAAACTGGGGTTATTTATAGTGACCAGACACACTGTACTCTCACACAGCCGGCCTTTTTTCAGGCATGCAATCATCACACACACACACACACACACTTGCACTCTGTCAAGTAAATTACATTACATTTCAATAATTCATTCTTGCGTAAGTCTAAAGCCACAGTTTGTTTGTTGACTCTCAGACCTCTTATTGAACTTTTACACACATCCTACTTCCCTGATCCCCAACTTCCCTGTCCCTCTCCTTGTGAGAACATAAACAAACACTGTTTTTATTACCGTCATTCTGGGAAGTTTCAAGACACAACACAGCCACCTGGTCCACTCCCATTCTCAGTGCGCAGAGCGCTGGCCCCCGGGGTCACAGAGCTGCGCTGTGGTCAGTCGGGCCTGAGTCGCAGGATGTTGAAGTAGCATGCCTCAGGGCTGTGGCTGGAAATAGGACTTGGGAAGAGTGAATAGTTAAAGCCTTGATGTCTGGCTTCCCCACTCCTGCTCCTCTGGGATGAAAAAGAAGAGTCCACACACACACACACACACACACACACACACACACACACACACACACACACACACACACACACACAAACACTCAAACCTCTCTGTCAAACAACTGACAAGAGCTTGGAGCCAGTACTTAGACTTCATTCCACCGGGTCAATAACAATAGTAAAAAGCAGACGGAAGAGGAAACTAATCAATGACTGTGGCAGTTTGTTTGGCAGCCAAGTTACGTCTAATTTTGTTTAGAGGAAAAGAAGGTTCACTGGGGGGGAGCAGTTTTACAGACGTTGTGCCAGGTTACTATCAAAAGTAGCAGTTAGTCTCTCGCTCCCCTGTAATTGATGGTGTCATGAACGCTGCAATCTATATTTGATCCTCTCAGAAGAAGTAGTTCTCACCTTGGATGTGGTGTTTGCAACGTCCAGGATGGGTGGTGTGTGGCCGGGTCTGTTTCCTCTGTAAACACTAATACAATGCTGCTGCATTTATCCCACAACCATGCCTCCCTCTCAGGAAGTAATTAAGTGTTTCCCCTTTCTCTTACATGGTCTCAGTCGATCGCTGAGCCAGAGAGAAAATACGCTCTGCAGTTTGACCTCCATAAGCCTCTCCCGTTTATTTCTGTAAATATATTTTACAGAAATATATCCATGTTATATACTTTTGTTTCACATTATCTCTGCTGTTCACTATTTATAGGTTGTTGAGATCATATACATTCCCACTGCATTCTCCAAGATACAACATTTAATTAATCAACATATTTCCAAACAATTTCCTGCTCAGCTCAGGGGTTAAGATAACACTAGTAGCTATTAAATTACTTGGGCATGGTTAATGCACAATATGTGTCCAATAAATGTCTTCATGTACACTGTGATTCAAATGCTCGTACCAGAGACCGTTTCCACATGACACTCAAGTTATTGCTTGAAAAGCAGGCAGAAATTGTTCATGATATAATCTGAAACGGTTGATAAGCTGGAGCAGGGGAAGGAAATAGAAACTTGATTTGCATATCCAGCAACATCTAATGTGCATTCAACATCAACCCACATACCGCATCTACGCATATATATCAGTTCATGCAATGAGAAATTTGGCTGCTTTGAAATGACACTAATTTCTGCAAATAGAGGCCAGTTCATGGCGAGAAAATCTTAACAACCAAAATTCATGGCAGATAAAATGTTATTTTCGGAAGAACAGAGCCTTTTCTCATCACTCATTAAATCATTTGGATATGGTGGGTATCTAAATCCATGAAGCACATATCCATTCAGGGAGGACACAGAGGGTAACTGGCAGGTCCCCATGTCACTGGAATCCTGGGAATTTTTATCCCCACTCTGATCTGCACTCACAAGTCGCTTGGTTGCTGATTTCACATGCAGTTAAGGAAAAGGGTTCACAATCACAAACTATAAATGACACATTTTACATGACATGACTGCATCTACAGTTAGTTTCGTCCATCTAATTATTAACCTAATTCTGGAAATAAGACAATGTGCAGATAAATTCACCAGTATTATCAATGCAAAGAATAGTGGCTAAGCATGTTAACCATACCACCCTGCAGAAAACCTTCATCCTAACAAATCACTTGGTCAATTATTCATCCTAAAATTATATTTTACTAAAGTGGAACAAGTGGAAATATAAAATATAAAAAGGTGAAGTCATTCTACCTGCCTCCTTTAAGTCAAGCTTTTGTGGAGATTTATTTTTGCTGAAATAAGTGACCGATGATACTAATGTTGTGTTTGTCTCTGATTCTGTGTTTCAACATAGTGACACTCGCTTCTAGCAAACTTCTAAAACAGCGACAGTGAATTTATAAAACAAGATGTCATATGAGAATATCACTGCACTGCAATATGAAAGTGTATTTAACCAAAAAGCAAAGCTGAAGAAGAGATCTGTCTGAAAATGAACACTGACTATGAGCCTTAAAGACTTTTTGCAGTAAGATAGACTTTTTCTTCCAGTGTGCTGAAAATTGAAATTAATCATCATTAAGTATTATTATCATAAACTGTCCCAGTCCTTCTTCTTCAATTTTCTAGTAGTTTTCTGATAACAGATCATATCTAATAATAAATAATAACACATTTTCTTCCTAGAATCATTAAAACAGGGCCAAGCATTAAAGTTAGCAAGCTAAATGTCAACTCCCCCTTCCTCTGCTAACAAGGTGATCACAAGCCCAGTCGCCTCAGTTATATTCAGAATTTTAACTGCTGTCAAGAGGTGCATCTCAATCAACTGGACAAGCTGGAAGAAAGCCATTACACCACAACCCCGTGTAACTTTTCCTCTAGTGGGAGCCGTGCTCATGGCATGTGTCCACGCACGTGTACACATTTACGTGCGAAAGGAAGCAACAAAACGAACAGTGTCCCCATATTCCCAGTGTGAGGGGAAGCACGAGAGTCGTACTTTGATGTTGTGCAGCACACACTGTCTTCCTGAAGACAGCACACCTTTTCCCCATGAGCCTGCGCTGCTCAGGGACCTGTGACATTGACCTGACCTTGACTGTCCTGTGTGTTTACTGGGCCTCTCACTCTGGATGTGTTGCTTTCGCTGTCACTCTGACAATACGTGGATAAAGCTGTCACTGACACATCCTCTCAGGAAGGGCGTTCAGGTTCAATCTCGCCATGCAACACTCCTCCCCAGTTCCTTATCAATGATGAAACTAATCCTTTAGCCCTGCACATGGCCTCATGGCCCCCTGAACCACCCATCAGTGTGAGAAAAGGAACAGATGGGGGGTGGGGGCTGGGAGCAAAGGAGGGTGGGTGAGTGGGTGGGGTATAAAAGAGTAGGGAACAAAAATGAGCACAGAGAAAAAAAAGAAAGAAAGGAAGATGAAACTGTTGGAGTGGGTTCAGTCTTGAAAGTGTGAAGGAAAAGAGCAGGTGATGAGAGTTTGTACACGGAAAGAGAGGAGTGGCCAGCAGAAGTGACCTTGACAGTCTAATCTTTTATAGATAAGTGTGTTGTGGCCCATGTGTGGGAAAACAAGGCTCCCTGGGATGGACCAGGGTTAAGTGTCTAACACACAGGCCAGGGGTGAACACACAGGGACACACACAACACACATAATGGAGCAGAGTGTAACAGGGGCTGCGCCCGGGTTTAACTGAAGGGTGCTGTATAGTTCAGGACGTTGTGCCAGAGATAGAGCTATCTCAGAGAGGAAACCTCTCTGTTAAAGAAAATAAACTGCTATATGTCTTCCTTTATCTTCAGGGTGATTGAAGAATTCACTTGGTCAGCGTAACATATAGAACAAAAAGGATGTTGGATGTCAGGAACAAGGTCATGTATTCCAGTGTGACTTTGGTCACATTCACTGTACTTCACTTCAAAACACAGAGGCTGATGTCTAACATCAGGAACAGCTTCTTATTTGACACACACACACATACACACACACACACACACACACACACACACACACACACGATTAAATGTGCAGTTGCAATACCTCAAGGAAAAAATACTCTGCAGTATAAAAAACTACAGAGTCAAGATTGATCAACAGTGAATTTCTAATATCTCCTTATCTAATGACAGCTACCCAGACTCTCCCCAGCATAATACAGTATAACTCCTGGGTTACATGCATAAATGTACCTAATTTTTATGCATTCCTTTTGCATATCATCTTTAAGCTCTTCTTAACATGGTAATAAATCACTGAATCTAAAGCCTTGAGGAGGATGAATGTGGAATGGGAAATGCAGATACAGTGCCCTTGAAATATCTTGAAACGTGCATGCATGACTTGTGTCTGAATCTGACGCTGGCAGCCAGGGAGCAGGAACCTGTGTACAGTAAGAGACTCGTCGTCTGAAAGGCTGATTGATATACAGTATGTACTCTGTGATTCATAAATCCCCTGGAATGCATATAAGCTGCTCTATAGATGGCCCAGTGTAGCCTTGGTTACAGTTTCATTAGCAGTTGATGAGACTGAGAGTTCAGACGTACTGGAGCTCCATGGATCAATCTGATGACCTCAAAGGCAGCTGTTATCAACATGGATTATCAACATGAATTGTGTGGTCTGAGAGTGAGATTTATCGGATCACTGAGCGAATCACAGGGCACATAATCACAGTGTTGAGCTGACCTCGGTGTTCTTGGCTTAGTCTCAGTCAATGGTTTAGCCTGACATCTACTGTCATAGTCAAAAGATCTCCTCATCTTCCTCACTGAGACTATTTCAGATAAAACTTTTCCACTTGCAGAGAGGTGGGCTGGGCCTCCACTTCCCCTGGATCATCAGGGACCAGGTCGCTCCATTCAACTTCACTTGATTTCATTCACAAATCAAATGGAATTTAGTATTAGACGGACCTTCATTCCTCCTTAAGAATTTTCTTCGCCTAATATGCTCAATAAACATAGTGAAATAAATATGCACACAGTGTACCGTAAATATACAATATATAGATAAGATAAACTTGAACTTGAAAGTTTTACAGCAGCAGAAGTACACAAAAAGATATATAGATGTATAGATGAGTAACCTTTAAGCAACACCTACAATGATGCAAGCGGCTCTGTGAGGCTGCTTGGAGCTAGATGCTGCTCACAATAACAGTGCTAACAAGGTATAATGTTTACCATGTTCACCACCTTAATTTTGCATTTGGTATGTGTAGCACAAAACACAAAGCACAAAAACACAAAGCTGAAGCTGACAGGACTGTCATTAGTTTTGCAGGTATTTAGTCATAAACCAAAGTATTGGACAAATTTATTTTTAAGAATTACCTGGTGGTGTAGCTAGATGTAAATTTAGGGAATCAACACAATTTCAATTCACCCGGAGGGGAGGATGAATTTCATGGCAATCCATCTAAAAAGCATTGAGATTATTATTTAATTATTCACTAATGTCAACCTCACAGTGGCGCTATAGTCAAAGTAGTAGATCACCAAAGTCAGTACGATTCGTCCTCTGGGGACTATGAATGTCTGTACAAAACTTCATGGCGATCCATCCGATAATTGTTGAGATATTTCAGTTTGTATGTGGCGGACATCGCCGTCCCCTAGAGCGGCGCTGCTTGCATGGCTCAAAAGTACAATACTGCGTAAATGATCCGCTATATTCAAATTGAAGCATGGAATACCAAAAATAAAAAGTACTAAATACTAACATAAATAGTAACTGTGAAGTATACTGAGACAAAACTAGTCATAAGTTAAATGATGAGACCTGGAAGTGTGTAATAAAAAATGAAACAAAAATGGCACTTGAGGGAATAGAATTAGGTGGTGGATAAACTGTCTTGTGTCATTTTATGCAGTGCTACAGCATGAAATACAGTTATTGCATTTGTAGCAGCAAAAACAGAGAGTGTAATAAAATCCATAGACTGGAATAGAATACCATAAAGTAAAAGTAGGAAGAATTAAACAAAGGGAGGTGCAAAGTACAAATGTGCAATAGTGAAAGTGTGATGTGCTGATAACAATGTCACAAATTACAAGGCAAGGCTCGACAGTACAGACTTGTTTGCCTACAATATGTTACTATATTATGGAAAATGAATATTTTACCATAAAAATACAATAAAAACAGAATAAACATAATAACTACATTCAGATATCAGTGGACAGCTTTATATCTTTTATTAATTTTCATTTAATGTATGTGTAATGGCAATTTTTTCAAGCATGATGATGATGATGATGAAGAAGTCTTTTTTATGATTTTTAAATAAAAGCTGCAAAAACACAACGTTTGTGATATACCCCCCCCCCCCCCCCCCCCCCCC